>NC_052348.1:15174478-15474478 GCF_016432855.1 Salvelinus namaycush | reverse complement strand
ATGGCTTATGTTGAAATGTAGTTATTACTAGTTTCCAGTCTCTATTACAATTTCTTACAATAACCCCCCCAGAAGAAGACTAGCTAGCTATAGCCAACTATTATGGATATACTGACAAGATACATGTCTGTCCATCATAACAATGGGAGTCGTTGTCCACAAAAGCGGCACGGCGGGCTGTCTAGCTCATGCCTGTCCTGTCTTTGGATTGGTGAATACATCTCATTAAACTTTTTTGAATATTCGATGAGGGTTGTTGACATCCGCCTGTATTCAATGGAGAGATACTATGCTATTAGCCTAATGCATAGCCATCTCCGATATAGTGCCGTCGGAAAGTATTTAGACCCCTTGAATTTCTACACATTGGTAGGTTACAGCCTTATTCTAAAGTGACCCCCCCCAATCTACACACAAAACCAGGTTTAGAATATTGCAAATGTATTAAAAAAATTCACATTTACATAAGTATTCAGACCCTTTACTCAGTACTTTGTTGAAGCACCTTTGGCAGTGATTACAGCCTCAAGTCTTCTTAGGTATGATGCTACAAGCTACAACCTGTATTTGGGGAGTTTATCCCATTCTCTGCAGAGCCTCTTAAGCGCTATCAGGTTGGATGGCTGCACAGCTATTTTCAGGTCTCTCCAGAGATGTTTGCTCGGGTTCATGTCCGGGGTGTGGCTGGGCCAATCAAGGACATTCAGAGACTTGTCCCAAAGCTACTCCTGTGTTGTCTTGGCTGTGTGCTTAGGGTCGTTGTCTTGTTGGAAGGTGAACCGTCGCCCCAGTCTGAGGTCGTGAGCGCTCTGGAGCAGGTTTTCATCAAGGATCTCTCTGTACTTTGCTCCATTCATCTTTGATCCTGACTAGTCTCCCAGTCCCTGCTGCTGAAAAACATCCCCACAGCATGATTCTGCCACCACCATGCTTCACCGTAGTAATGGTGCCAGGTTTCCTCCAGACGTGACGCTTGGCATTCAGGCCAAAGAGTTCAATCTTGGTTTCATCAGACCAGAGAATCTTGTTTTTCATGGTCTGAGAGTCCTTTAGGTGCCTTTTGGCAAACTCCAAGTGGGCTGTCATGTGCCTTACTGAGGAGTGGCTTTCATCTGCCCACTCTGGCATAAAGACCTGATTGGTGAAATGCTACAGAGATGGGAGAACCTTCCAGAAGGACAACCATCTCCACAGAGGAATTCTGGAGCTCTGTCAGAGTAGCCATCAGGTTCTTGGTCACCTCCCTGACCAAGGCCCTTCTCCCCCGATTGCTCAGTCTGGCCGGGCGGCCAGCTCTAGGAAGAGTCTTGGTGGTTCCAAACTTCTTCCATTTAAGAATGATGGAGGACACTGTGTTCTTGGTGTGCCTTCAATGATGCAGACATTTTTTGGTACCCTTCCCCAGATCTGTTCAATGATGCAGACATTTTTTGGTACCCTTCCCCAGATCTGTGCCTCGACACAATCTGTCTCAGAGCTCTACAGACAATTCCTTCAACCTCATAGCTTGGTTTTTGCTCTGATGTGTACTGTGGTACCTTAAAATAGACAGGTGTGTGCCTTTCCAAATCATGTCCAATCAATTGAATTTCCCACAGGTGGACTCCAATCAAGCTGTAGAAGCATCTCAAGGATGATAAATGGAAACAAGATGCACCTGAGCTCAATTGAGTCTCATAGCAAAGGGTCTGAATACATATGTAAATAAGGTATTTGTTTTTTTTTAAACAACCATTTTCACTTTGTCATTATGGGGTAACAAAATGTGGACAAGTCAAGGGGTCTGAATACTTTCCGAAGGTTGCTGGATGTCACGTGACCTATATCAGTACACTTAACTTGAACATTATGAAACGTATATTAGATCAAATAAATAATAATGGCCCCTTTAAATGTAAAATCCCGTTGCAGATTTATTTTTATTTTGGAACTTTTTTTCCGTTTCTGTTTTAAAACAGATAAAAATACAAACTTGGTAAAGTCGTGTGGTTCTCTACCTCATGTAGCAAATAGGCCATACATTTTTGTTGACCAAATTCAAAACTCATTGACCGCCATACAAAAACTCCTTGCTTGGTTGGCGAAACAACCCCACTTGCTGGCGGGAGAAAGATTTTCAGCCAAATTAGGCCTCACTTCCTCTTTGTTATAGATGGTACACACCAGTAGCACAGAACAATCAGCCAGATATTTCACCAGTTGTATGAATGTGAAGCATCTGGTTGGTGTCTGGTTAGCATCTGGTCACTCAATACTAAATATGGTGATGAGAGGAAGCCCAGTGGCCGGCAATGGGAGAAGATGGAGTTTGGGCCGACATTCTGCTAATTTTCTCATCTATTAAACATTTGATCTCCATACAGTATTGTGTTTCCAAAACTAGAATCTGTAACAGACAAGAGTTTTGTCGACCTTACCCTTTGCCAAAGTAAAAAAAAATGTAGGTGTTCCATATGAAAAATATGCAATAAATGCTAGAACGTGCCAATAGGATCTCACTAGCTCGTGCATGCTCTGCCCATCTCCTTGGTTGTTCTGCCAACTATGATTCATTTGCTCCCATTGGAACTGACAGGCTCTGGTCTATCTTGGGCACAGGAGGTTGGTG
The DNA here is from genome assembly GCF_016432855.1 of Salvelinus namaycush. NCBI lineage: Eukaryota > Metazoa > Chordata > Actinopteri > Salmoniformes > Salmonidae > Salvelinus > Salvelinus namaycush. The sequence continues at coordinate 15,471,870 of NC_052348.1, read as the reverse complement.
ACACCTTAATTGGGGAGAATGGGCTCGTGTTAATGACTGGAGTGGAATGGTATCAAATGTGACTCGTTTCAGAAAAAAATAGGTGTATGTCACGGGTCACTATTTCACAGGAGAGCCATTTGAATATAATTTTTTTTAAATCAAAATGCGTTTTTTGGCAAAAATGTCTTCTGGAACATAACTTTCATGTGCCTTAATAAAACTTGTATGCCTTCTGTAAATAAATATAAAATTGTTAAATACCGAGCCTAGTTGGTTTAGCCGCAGAAAGACAGCAACCTTCCTGCTAGCCATGATTGGCTGAGATAATGAGTGGGCTGGACATGCCGAGAGATGAGTTCGGATTGGTCTGCCATATAGCACGCTTCTGTCCATTTGAGCTGGTCAGTATGTGTAGGTAATCCTGTCTAGTGCGGCTTTTTTACAAATATATTGCGTAGTGGAACTGCATAAATGTTGCTCTCCACTTTCTGGAGGACCAAGTTTTAATCAGTGGAATTAGAGAATGATAGCTAAGGAGATGGAGAAAACACCTGTGTCCGGATTACATCTTCAAACTAAGGGCAACCATGGTCAAATACATCAAACACGTGGTTTCCGGCCATTATGAGTCGTTCTCCCCGTAGCAGCCTTCTGTGCTCTTGGGTTAGTTATAAAAATCTTTACCAGTAGTGTCCTTCGCCCCCACCTGTCAGGCACTGTTTTCCCGCAGTTCTGTTAACGACGGCGGCAGCGGAGGACACTGTGCTAGCTTAGCCAGCTCGTCCTGAGACTGACGCCGGTACACAGCAGGCGGGGGCAATGACGTGTGTTAGCTAGCTAACAGTGTCACTGACTAGCAAGCTAGCTAGTTAGCACATGGTGTCGCCCCAGCCTCCCACCTGTTGTGGGGGCGACCGTTAGACAGTGTCCTTCGCCCCCGCTTGTCTGGCATGGTTTTCTCCGGTACGTGGGGGCGACAGTGTGCTAGCTAGCTAACTAACAAGCTAGCACACAGTGTTGCTAACTAGCATGCTAGCACAGTGTTGCCCCAGCTTCCCGACTGCTGTGCTAGTGGGAGCGACCGGTACAGTGTCCCGCTAGCTAGCAAAGAGGACTCTGGTACACAGCAGACGGGGGCGACGCAGTGTGTTAGCTAACAGTGTCGCTGACTAGCAAGCTAGCTAGTTAGCACATGGTGTCGCCCCAGCCTCCCACCTGTTGTGCTAGCGGGAGGTGGGGGGCGACCGGTAAACAGTGTCCTTCGCACCCGCCTGTCAGGCATGGTTTTCTCCGGTATGTGGGGGGCGAATGTGTGCTAGCTAGCTAACTAACAAGCTAGCAGTGTCACCCCAGCCTCCCGACTGCGGTGCTAGCGAACACTAGACAGTGTTCCGCTAGCAGGCAAAGAGGACTCCGGTACACAGCAGGAGAGGGTGAAACATTTATTTCCCTTTTGATCCACATTCAAAAGGTGTCACACAAGCATGAAGATGTTGTGTTCGAGGGGTGCATTCATGCAGGAACCAATGGACTTATCGGAGGCGTTCCTACAGATGCAGGAGGGGAGGGGGCGCCCCTAAAGATGCAGGAATGCCCACATGCAACAACGCCCTGAATTGCAGGCTGCAGTTGCACACTATTGGAAATTAGTCAAACAAAGATGGAGGTCCTTCCTCTAGAGCTTCAAAGCCGACAGAATGACAACATGGCGATTCCTGAGATGCAGTGATCTAAACGCTCCAAAGAAGGATGACTGTTTACTCGCAGTAATAACGTAAAAATATAAATGAAAATGCATTCAATGTTTAATACTTGTATTAATATTAATTAATATTAATAATAATTTATTTTACACAACGTTAAGGTAAAAATCGGAGTAGAACGCTTATATGGATGTCAACATCAACACATGTCATCGTCACCAATCAACTGTATTACAGTTAAAAAACGACTGACTACCACCGATTTCTGTATGCTACCTAACAAGTTTAGCTATATGAACGGGAGTTAGTATTTAGCAGTCACTTCTTCTGAACCTTAAAAGGGGCAACTTCTAAACATTATGCAGCGAAAACAGCCAAACATATCAATCGGATTTAAGTAACCACATTGTGGGCCTGTGACAACACATAGATAATCCCTTATTTGATACATCCACTTTGTTTGGCGCACATTCAACAAATCTGACCTATCTAATCAATGGAACGGTCTGCATTCCATTGACTCCTTTACCGTATCTACACAAGCGATGTTTTTCCACTCTTCGTTTGCCCGGCGTTTGCTGCAATAGCCCATCCGTGACAAGGATCGACGAGTTGTGCGTTCCGAGATACTGTTCTGCACACCACTGTTGTACTGCGCTGTTATTTGTCTAATTGTGGCCCGCCTGTTAGTTTGCACGATTCTTTCCAATCTCCTTCGACCTCTCTTATCAACGAGCTGTTTACGCCCACTGGACTGTCGCTGACTCGATGTTTTTTGTTTGTCGCGCCATTCTCTGTAAACCACAGACACGGTCGTGCGTGAAAAGCCCAAGAGTGCGGCCGTTTGTGATATACTGGATCCGGCGCGTCTGGCACCGACAATCATACCACGCTCAAAGTCCCTTAAGTCACTCTTTTTGCCCATTCTTATGTTCAATCGAACAGTATAACTTGACGCCTGTCTGCATGCTTTATATAGCAAGCCATGGCCACGTGACTGTCTGTAGGAGCAATCCATTTTCGGGAATGGGGTGGTGTACCAAATGATGTGTTTAACCCCTGGAGTGGAATACTGTATTGAAGCCACCACGCAGCCATCTTGGCACTCAATTGTGAAACATAGTATTTTAGAAGCTATAGAAAAGCATTTGTCTACATTCGTTTTTGACAAGTGTATTCTATTACAGACAACTTAATGCATACTTTTAAATTATATGAGCTAAACATAAAAAAAATATAATGTTCCTTAACTTCTTTGGGGTACCCCCCCTTCTCAATTTCCGCCTAAAGACATACCCTAATCTAACTGCCTGTAGCTCAGGCTCAGAAGCAAGGATATGCATATTCTTGGTATCATTTGAAAGGAAACACTCTGAATGTTGTGGAAATGTGAATTGAATGTAGGAGAATATAACACAATAGATCTGGTAGAAGAAAATACAAGGAAATAAACATGCGTTTTCTGTTTTTTTTTATTGTTGCTGCATCATCTTTCAAATGACCAAGAACAGCCAAACATACAGATAGGATGCTGTGGATGATCTGAATGAAGAACATAAGATGGCAACAATAGCTGAGCAAAGTTTTAGACAGAACTTCAAAAATGAGCGAGCTACATGACATTGAGCAGGAAGTCACCCAGGTGTCCCACACAAATGTACCCAAGTGGCCGAATTGGTACAGTGATACATTTTGAAGGAAAGAACTATATACAAAATACATAAATGCTATTCTAACACACCCCCAAAAAATAAATATATATAAAAAAAACAAAAAAACAAACAAGGGTAACTATTTACACATTTTCTATTTACAATATTGTGAAGACCCTCAGTCCTCTACACAATATTGTGCTGCTGGTGCCATGGCCCATAGCAGTCTCTTTCTGCTGTAAAGCAGAGGCTTACTGAACAGGTGGTGCAGGTGATGGGGCATTTGCTGTGACAAAGGGCACAACGACGTCTCCCTGCTGTGCACTTTTTGCCCTGAGGCACATTCATGCCTGCAGAGATGAATCTGGGCAGGTGAACACCACTGGTTGGAGCAGAAGGTGCTGCAGTGGACTTGCTGTAGCTAGCAAGCTCCTGGATGAGCAGCTCCCTGAAGGCTAGCTGTGAGATGGGGAGCTTCCTCTATAATTTGGGTTAAATCTGTATACTAGACTTTGTTTTGGCTTTTCCTGATTTATTCGCCATAATTTAAATATATAAACTTGTTGAAAATGCTATTGAATATGTACTGCTATGCGTAACACTCGTGGCTCCGTCAAGTAGGATTTGCAATGGCGAATGAACCTCTTTTACGCCAGAGTTTACGACAAAGGCTGGTCTTCGAACGTATAACCATTACATATTGCCGTTTACCTCAGCTCATTGGCTATCTTCCAAGCTAGATTTCAAGATGATCAGTGGTCATTGGGCCAAAATACAGTCAATCAACGATAGACCGGTCCTACCATTGGTGCGCAATGAGGTCATTGATTGGTGTCTTCAAATCGGTTTGTTTCGGTCAATACGTCCCGGGATAAGAACCATGTATGGTTGTGTTAGTAACAACCAGGATTGCAATGAAACCAACCATGACTGGATAAACGTTTGTTTAGTGTGTGTAATTACCACGAACGCTTCGTCCAAAGTTGAATAAGAAGGAAATCACGACGCAACCGGTTTACAAATGTTTCGTGTTAGGCTATAAAAATAGATTTTATCAAATAAAACGAACATTCACTGTGTAGTTAGGACACTTGGCATTGCCACCAGAGGAAGATCTTCAATGGTAAGCGATTTATTTTATTGTTATTTCTGACTTTCGTGACGCTAATGCTTGGTTGGAAAATGCTAGTAATACTTGTGTGTGTGGGGCGCCGTCCTCAGAAAATCGCATGTTTGCTTTTGCAGTAAACCTTTTTGAAATCTGACACAACGGCTGGATTAATAAGACGTTCATCTTTTAAATTATGTAAGATACATGTATTTACAAGAATGTTTAATACAACGAAGGGTGCATTTAAAATGTTAGCTCTCTGCAGTTTCACCGGATGTTGGCCTGGTGGGACGTTAGCGTCTCACCTACCCTAGAGAAGTTAAAATAAACTCAGAAAAAAAAGAAACGTCTCTTTTTCAGGACCCTGTCTTTCAAAGATAATTCGTAAAAATCCAAATAACTTCACAGATCTTCATTGTAAAGGGTTTAAACACCGTTTCTGTGCTTGAACCATAAACAATTAATGAACATGCACCTGGAACCTCGTTAAGACACTAACAGCTTATAGACGGTAGGCAATTAAGGTCACAGTTATGAAAACTTAGGACACTAAAGAGAACTTTCTACTGACTCTGAAAAACACCAAAAGAAAGATGCCCAGGGTCCCTGCTCATCTGCGTGAACGTGCCTTAGGCATGGTGCAAGGAGGCATGAGGACTGCAGATGTGGCCAGGGCAATAAATTGCAATGTCCGTACTGTGAGATGCCTAAGACAGCGCTACAGGGAGACAGGATGGACAGCTGATCATCCTCGCAGTGGCAGACCACATGTAACAACACCTGCACAGGATCGGTACATCCGAACATCACACCTGCGTGACAGGTACAGGATGGCAACAACAACTGCCCGAGTTACACCAGGAACGCACAATCTCTCCATCAGTGCTCAGAATGTCCGTAATGGGCTGAGAGAGGCTGGAGTGAGGGCTTGTAGGCCTGTTGTAAGGCAGGTCCTCACCAGACATCACCGTCAACAAAGTCGCCTATGGGCACAAACCCACCGTCGCTGGACCAGACAGGACTGGCAAAAAGTGCTCTTGGCTGACGAGTTGCGGTTCTGTCTCACCAGGGGTGATGGTCGGATTCACGTTTATCGTCGAAGGAATGAGCGTTACACTGAGGCCTGTACTCTGGAGCGGGATCGATTTTGAGGTGGAGGGTCCATCATGGTCTGGGGCGGTGTGTCACAGCATCACCAGACTGAGCTTGTTGTCATTGCAGGCAATCTCAACGCTGTGAGTTACAGGGAAGACATCCTCCTCCCTCATGTGGTACCCTTCCTGCAGGCTCATCCTGACATGACCCTCCAGCATGACAATGCCACCAGCCATACTGCTCGTTCTGTGCGTGATTTCCTGCAAGACAGGAATGTCAGTGTTCTGCCATGGCCAGCGAAGAGCCTGGATCTCAATCCCATTGAGCACGTCTGAGACCTGTTGGATCGGAGGGTGAGGGCTAGGGCCATTCCCCCCAGAAATGACCGGGAACTTGCAGGTGCTTTGGTGGAAGAGTGGGGTAACATCTCACTGCAAGAATTGCCAAATCTGGTGCAGTCCATGAGGAGAAGCACTGCAGTACTTAATGCAGCTGGTGGCCACACCAGATACTGACTGTTACTTTTGATTTTGACCCCCCCCCCCCCCCCTTGAAACATAATTGAAATACTGCAGAATCCCATTCATTCCTATGGAGGACTGCTCCTACTATGGAGTGCCAGTATGGCTTCAAAGCCTCAATGGCCAATAAATAGCATCAGCAATCCAGGGTTTATATACATCATTGGGTCTACCTAAAACTGACCAGAGTATGTAACAAATCAACTTTAAATTGGCAGAAAATAAATGAGTTTATTTATATCAAATTGAACAATATAACATTTGTCGAGATGTGAGGCTAGGTGAGTAGAAGATGATCTGCCACATTGTATCTGGCAATGGCCCCTCAATAACTTCAATGGACTGTTAGCAAACTAGTATTATAAACTGGGTGGTTCGAGCCCTGAATGCTGATTGGCTGATACATTTGGTATACAGTCTGATATACCATGGCTATGACAAAACATGTATTTTTACTGCTCTCATTTAATTGGTAACCAGTTTATTGGTTAGAGCATTGGGCCAGTAACCGAAAGGTTGCTGGATCGAATCCCTGAGCTGACAAGGTAAAAATCTGTCGTTCTACCCCTGAGCAAGGCAGTTAACCCACTGTTCCTCAGGCCCCGAAGACGTGGATGTCGATTAAGGCAGCCCCCTTAAATGCAGAACACACATTTCAGTTGAAAGCATTGTTGTACAACTGACTAGGTATCCCCCTTTTCCCTTTATAAAATTGGCAATAAGGCACCTTGGGGGTTTGTGATATATGGCCAATATACCACAGCTAAGGGCTGTATCCAGGCACTCCACGTTGCGTCATGTATAAGAACAGCCCTTAGCCGTGGTATATTGGCCATATCACAAACCCCCGAGGTGCCTTATTGCTGCTTAAATATAAAACTTTACATTATGGCTAGGTAGCTATAGCCTACAAGATGTGGATGACTCGAACTAGTGAAACATTTGTTTGCGTAGCTAGCTAGCTAAATATCTGGGTCCCTACTGAATCAGAAAAAGCAGAAGAAAAAAAATCAAATATAGTTGGACATGCTGTAAAAACAAAATGTATTATTGCTGGTGGATATATAAAAGTGCACTGTAATAAAGGGCGCCCCCATTTGAGCATTTATGCTAGCAACAAACATGGCTACCAAGGTCAATATAAAATAAACCATTCCGCCTGTGTAATGCAGTGGAAACGACCTCCTACAACACCGATGTAGAAGTTAAATGATTGAGACAACTTTGCAATTGAACCGTGTGTGTGTGCAACCGACTAGGAGGCTGCGAATTGGTTAAACACTGCACTAATGCCAGCATGCAAAATAAATCAGCAGTGATGCCCCATTCATGTGCAAATCGGAAATGTCAGACTTGCTAATTGGTTTTAGTTATACACATGCTACGTTCAACCAGTTAGCATTCCTAGTTCCGACCAGCACTTGAATGTGGCATAAGGCCTGGCAGGCTGTCTGGTTGGCAGTTAGTAAGTTGCTGGTTGGCAAGGTAGAAATTACGACACATGCGCAGAAATGTGTACTTTTGTTAGGCGGCATAAACAATCACTGATATCTTACAACGTAAATCAGATGTATGAATTCAGATCTATTTAATCTATTCAGATCTTTCTCTGTGATACGATCACAGGCACCCTACATCTCTATGACTCCCCACACAAGAGTGGACATTGACACAGATACTTATGACTGTGGCGTCTAACCTGAGAGCACCAGTGTACCATCAGAAGAGGGGAGCACCAGTGTACCATCAGAAGAGGGGAGCACCAGTGTACCATCAGAAGAGGGGAGCACCAGTGTACCATCAGAAGAGGGGAGCACCAGTGTACCATCAGAAGAGGGGAGCACCAGTGTACCATCAGAAGAGGGGAGCACCAGTGTACCATCAGAAGAGGGGACCACCAGTGTGGAGAAGCTGCATTCAGACTCAGTAGCTTCTTTCTCCTGTACTGTTGATCCCCAGTTGGACTTGGGGGTTGAGAGACGGGATAGTCATAGCACAGACCACAGAATATTCCACTCAAAATTAAAATCCAAAGTTCACATCCTCCGTCCAGGCGATGCCTTCAGCTCTTATGCTCCTAAATACCCAGGCAAAGACCTCACCCCTGTGCTGGGGGAGCTCAAGGCCTACATCAGCCAGGTAGATGACCACCTAGCCCTGGGAAGCTCTGTAGGAAAGTGCCAGGCTACAGCACCATCACATTGTTGGGAAGGGCCTGTAAGTAAGCTTTTCACTGTTAGTCTACACCTGTATACAAAGAATGTGATGAATAAACTTTGATTTCATGTGTTCGTATTGCCGTCTTTTTACCTTCCCTCCCATTCAAAATAAAATAAGCTGCAACATGTCATCTCATGGAGTGACTGAAGTATCCATTGAGGTATTTGCTGCATAGTGTGATGAGTGTTCTAGACTTTTCCCACTGAGGCAACCCATTGCACTCTGCAGGAGTTGAGCGACAGGCACTTGTAGCTACAACCTTGATTTGTGCAACAGGCGGCCACACTGAATCTTAGCTCCCTCTTCACACAGTTGTTATAGCAATACATTTTATTGAAAAAAAAAAAGGAACAGGAAAGATGAAGAGGGAAGAAATAAACCCAACAACAACTTTCTCTTCATAATTCATCCAACAAAATATTAAAAAGCACAGACCCAAAACTAGATACAGTACCAAAGTCCTCACACAGGTATACATAAAGGGGGAGTTGACAGTGAAAAAGTGGAATGCGGAGTGGTGCGCTCCTTGAGGATGGCTCTCGGTTCCATGGGGCGGAGGCAGCTCCACTTGAACCACCTGTCCGGTACAGTCTTTCCCCACACGGGGGCTCAAAGCTGGGGGAGAGACGTGGAGTAGGCAGGGTGTGGGTGGGTGTCAGGGTGGAGAGGGAAGGGGTTGGTAACTTGATTGCCTTTCTTTTTTTGTTCATAATCATCATTGTCGTCAGGCTCTTGCTTTCTCTTCTCTCCTTGGACAGCCTCAACTTCTGGGGGAAATGGGAAAGGGTTATAATATTATACTTCGTAAAGTATCAAAAAGTTTAACTTTTTAACATAAACTTGTGACAAAAAGTACAAGAATGACATACCATTATCATTGTCATCCTCATCATCAATACCAAGGTCTTCTTCCTGGGGAGATAGGACAGTGCTTTCAAACCATATCCCCCGTTGATCTTTTGGGTCACAAACAAACCAAAAAGGGGCTTTACCTCTTCGTCACCGCTGACTTCATCATCCTCCTCGTCAAAGTCTTCCTCTTCTCCATCCTCATCTTTTGCTCCTCCTAAAAAAAAAAAGAGCAAAGAAATACATCACATCCACTGTCGAAAAACCCAACACAATAGAATCCCCTTGCATGACAATATCCACGACGTACTAACATGGTTTCTAACATGTACTGAAAAAAAATATATATATAAAACGCAACATATAAAGTGTTGGTCCCATGTTTCATGAGCTGAAAAAAAAAGATCCAATCAATTTTCCATTCGCACAAAAAGTGTATTTGTCAAATTTGTTTACATCCCTGTTAGTGAGCATCTCTTTTGCCGAGATAATCCAACCACCTGACAGGTGTGGCATGTCAAGAAGCTGATTAAACAGCATGATCATTACATAGGTGCACATTGTGCTGGGGAGAATAAAAGGCCAATAAAATGTGCAGATGTCACAACACAATACCACAAGTTGAGGAAGCATGCAATTTGAGTGCTGATTGCTGAAATGTCCACCAGAGCTGTTGCCAGATAATTGAATGTTCATTGCTCTACCATAAGCCACCTCCGTCATTTTAGAGAATTTGACAGTACGTTCAACTGGCCTCACAACCGCAGACCGTGTAACCAAGCCAGCCATGACCTCCACATCTGGCTTCTTCACCTGCGGGATCGTCTGAGACTAGCCACCCGGACAGCTAATGGCACTGTGGGTTTGCACAAATGAAGAATTTATGCACAAACTGTCAAAAACCATATCAGGGAAGCTCATCTGCGTGTTTGTCGTCCTCACCAGGGTTTTGACCTGACTGCAGTTCGGCGTCGTAACCATCTTCAGTGGGCAAATGCTCACCTTTGTGTATTGTGTTGTGTGGACGAGCGGAATGCGGATGTCAACGTTGTGAACATTAGTGGCCCATGGTGGCGGTGGGGTTATGGTATGGGCAGGCATAAGGTACGGATAATGAACACAATTGCATTTTATCAATGGCAATTTGAATGCACAGAGATACCACGATGAGATCCTGAGGCCCATTGTCATGCCATTTATCTGCCGCCATTGCCTCGTCTTTCAGCATGATAATGCAGGACCCCTTGTCGTAAGGATCTGTACACAATTCCTGGAAGCTGAAAATGTCCCAGTTCTTCCATGGCCTGCATTCTCAGACATGTCACCCATTGAGCATGTTTGGGATGCTCTGGATCAACTTGTACGACAGCGTGTTCCAGTTCCCGCCAATATCCAGCAACTTCGCACAGCCATTGAAGATGAGTGGGACAACATTCCTCAGACCACAATCAACAGCCTGATCAACTCTATCCAAAGAAGATGTGTCACGCTGCATGACGCAAATGGTGGTCACACCAGATACTGACTGGTTTTCAGATCTACGACCCTACCATTAAGGTATCTGTAATCAACAGATGCATATCTGTATTCCCAGTCATGTGAAATCCATAGATTAGGGCCTAATGAATTTATTTCAATGGCTGATTTCCTTATATGAACTAACTCAGTAAAATATAAGAAATTGGTGCATGTTTGCGTTTATTTTTGTTCAGTGTATAATGATATACCATTTAGCAGATGCTTTTAGCCAAAGTTGCTTGCAGTGTTGTGTGCATACATTTTACATATGGGTGGTCCCGGAAATCAAACCCACTATTATGCCATTGCAAGCTCCACATTCTACCAACTGAGCTACAGAAGACCCACATTCTCAACTCACAACTGCATTTTCATTTTCTTATACTTCCTCAAAACATGGAAAAAAACAAAATGGTTGCCAACCCTCATCATCGTCGTCCACCCCATCCACGTCAGATGCCTCTCGGTCCTCCACGTCGTACCCGTCCAGGTAGGTAAGCTGAGGGAGCAGCTTGAACACACTCTCCCTGTAGTCGTTCAGGTTGGTCACCTCACAGTTGAACAAGTCCAGACACTTCAGGCTGCCCAGCTTTTTCTGTGGGACCAAATGGGTGTAGGGTAATTAGGGGGTGAACAACACTGCCTTTTCCCCATATAGGCTAGCAAACTAATTTTGACCACAGCCATATAGGGAAACAAACATCACACTGCCAACTAGGTCTATGGTCAAAACTCTATATGGGGAATAGTGTCATTTGAGGCATAGCCTGAGACAATGAGATGGTGTCGCACTGTATTGTGCTCTACCGGGAGTTTGGTGTACCTACCAAAGGTTCCAATGTGCTGATGTCTTTCAGTTTGTTCCCACTTAGATTTAGATGTGTGAGGTTGGGGAGTTTCTCTGCTAGCATGTCAAGGCCACCAGAGATTCTGTTGTCAACGAGTTCCAACTGCAACATAATGTGAAGATATACAGTGAGCTCCAAAAGTGTTTTGCCAGTGACATTTCTTGTTTTGACTGTACTCCAGCACTTTGGATTTGAAATGATACAACGACTGTGGTTAAAGTGAAGACTGTCAATTTTAAATTTGAGAGTATTTTCAAGTGAGCATTTTAGAAATTACAGCACTTTTTGTACATAGTTCTCCCATTTTAGGGGACCAAAAGTATTGGGACAAATTCACTTGTGTGTTAAAGTAGTTAAAAAGTTGAGTATTTGGTCCCATATTCATAGCACGCAATGACTACATCAAACTCGTGTCTCCACAAATTTGTTGGATGCATTTGCTGTTTGTTTTGGTTGTTTCAGATTATTTTGTTCCCAATATAAATGAATGGTAATGACAAATGGTGTCATTTGAGTCACTTTTATTGTACACAAGAACAGATTAAGTCTAAACAGGTCTACATTAATGTGGATGCAACCATGATTACAGATAATCCTGAATAAATTGTGAATAATGATGAGAAAGTTAGATGTACAAATAGCATACCCCCAAGACATGCTAACCTCTCACCATTACAATACCGGGAGGTCAGCATTTTTTTTGGGGGGGGGGGGGGGGGGCTATGACATTTCTGCATCCAACTCTCTCTCAACATTATTCATGGCTCATTCAGGATTGTCCATAATCATGGTAGCATCTAGGGCTGACCCCATTTAGTCGACTGGTCGATTATTTGGTCGACAGGTTGTTGATCAACCAAGATTTATTTTGTAGAGCAGTCGCACGGTACACAAAACACTTATCTGATTCACACTTCTCTCAGTGAACTAATCCATTGTGGAGGCCACAGGGATGGCACTGTCCATCACATCACTGTAAGGCATGTGATACTGAAATTGTATATGGTTATATTATGCAAAAATAAATGGTGCAACACTAAAATCTAATATTTTACAACTAACTAATATTTTATGAAAATCCTGTGTTGGATGTGGTCGCTGTCTGCGGTTGACAAGAGTAACAATTCCAGCCAGAGTAACCTACTGTTTTTTGCCGAAGGGAGGGCGGGGGAGGGCTTTGTATGCATCGTGGAAGTTAGAGTAACAGTTGTCGAGAGTATCAGCCCTGCGTGTCGTGCAATCAATATGCTGACAGAATTTAGGTAGCCCTGTTCTCAAATTTGCTTTGTTAAAATCCCCAGCTACAATAAATGCAGCCTCTGGATATATAGTTTCCAGTTTACATAGAGTCCAGTGAAGCTCATTGAGGGCCGTCTTGGTGTTCGCTTGAGGGGGAATGTACACAGCTGTGACTAACTGACGAGAATTCTCTTGGGAGGTAATATGGCCGGCATTTGATTGTAAGGAATTCTAGGTCGGGTGAGCAGAAGGACTTGAGTTCCTGTATGTTGTTATGATTACCCCATGAGTCGTTAATCATAAAGCATACACCCACGCCCCTTCCTCTACCCAGAGAGGTGTTTATCTCTGTCGGCGCTATGCATGGAGAAGCCCGGTGGTTGAACCGATTCCGACAGCATATCCCAAGAGAGCCATGTTTACATGAAACAGAGACTGTTACAATCTCTGATGTCTCTCTGGAAGGCAACCCTTGCTCGGATTGTTTACCTTGTTGTCAAGAGACTGGACATTGGCAAGTAGTATACTCGGGAGCGATGTGCACGTCTACGGAGCCTGACCAGGAGGCTGCTCTGTCTGCCCCTTCTGTGGCACCATTTTGGGTCAGCTACTGGGATTAGATCCATTGTCCTGGATGGTGGTCCGAACAGAGGATCCACTTCGGGAAAGTCATATTCCTGGTCGTAATGTTGGTAAGTTGACGTTGCTCTTATATCCAATAGTTCTTCCCGGCTGTATGTAATAAGACTTAAGATTTCCTGGGGTAACAATGTAAGAAATAATACATAAAAAAACAAAAATACTGCATAGTTTCCTAAGAACGCAAAGCGAGGCGACCATCTCTGTCGGCGCCACTTCGATGTTGCCATTAAGTCATACATCAGATAACATTGGCTATAGGCTAGATTTGTTCCAACCAACCCAATGATTCATTTCATACCTCCCATGCCATGTAGCTATAGCTCAAACACAGGAACAAATCGAAGCTTACCTTGTAAGATGTTTGCTTTAAACGTTGTGTAAAAAAGACACCCTGCTTTTGCAGATGGGGGCTACCGTTCTCATACCAGACTGAATTTAGCAGTTTTTAAATCTTTGCTATGCTGTAATAAAGCCTTACATTTTTTATTCGTTAGAACAGACTGGTATTACTTATAATTTGGTTGTTTACACTGTTCCAAACAGGCAGGAAAATTATATGGTAATCTAACAGCACCCCTTTGTCACACCTAATATGCACGCAGCTCTCACTCCTATACCCTCCTTTTTCTTATTATTACAATTATGATCGTTATCATTTGTAGGCATAGTATAGTATCCTTGTATAACCACCATAGAGCTGTAGGCCTAAGAGTGCGTCCTGTTAAGTTAATACCGTAACTTAGGCCTATATTTCAATATATAGGCTACTGTATCAATCCAATCAATCAATCATTCCTGCCATCACACAGCATACGAAACATTCAGACTTTAAAATGCAATCAAGCATTTTAGTTTTAAAATTAAATAAAAGGAAGCTTTGAATAATTAACCTAAACAATAAATAAACCGCAATTCACTAATGCATGCAACTGTTTTCAGTCTGCTGTAATAAAGGCTATATATCATTTTTTGTTAGATAAGACTCTGGTACAACACTTAGTGTTGTTTACACTGTTCCAAATGGTCAGACATTTTTTTTGTAATGTTAAAGCAACTGTTTGGCACACGTAATACTCACACAAGGCTTGCTCCTATGCAGCTTTAGCAGGGACAGTGCAATAAACACTTGCTGTGGTGCCTTTTGCTGCAGTAGGGAGGTGAGCGAGACAACATGCACCAGTCACACAGGCACTCCCTGTCTTTTTTTTAACACTGTGTGACCGTCGGGCTCCGAGTCATTTGTGTGGCTTAATTATTTAATCAAACAGTGTGCTTAAAGCGTCAGACAAGCTCAGTGCATATGTAGTTGGTTTTATTCAAATACATAGGCACATAAAATACATAGGCACATAGGGTGTCTATGTCAATTATGGATAAAGAAGTTTAAACATTGACCAATCGATTGGTCGAAAGAACAGGACGACTCTCGTTTGACCAATATATTTTTATGGGGACAGCCCTAGTAGCATCCACATTAAAATAAGTTTAGAAACATCAATCAAAATAATCAATAAAATGTATTTATAAAGCCCTTCTTACATCAGCTGATGTCACAAAGTGATGTACAGAAACCAAGCCTAAAACCCCAAACAGCAAGCAATGCAGGTGTAGAAGTACAGTGGCTAGGAAAAACTCCCTAGAAGGGAGGCTATGAGGGTTGGCCAGTCCTCTTCTGGCTGTGCCGGGTGGAGATTATAACAGAACATGGCCAAGAAACATGATATTCGTATTTACAAAAAAACTGACTACAAAATGACAAACCATTCATTTATATTGGGCACAAAATAATGTGAAACAACCAAAACAAACAGCAAACGTATCCAACAAATTTATAGAGTCAGAACCCTGATTTAGTCACTGCATGCTATGAATATGGGACCAAATAATTAACTTTTTACTACTTTAATACACATACAGTGCCTTCAGAAAGTATTTATAGTCCAAGACTTATTCCACATTTTGTTATGTTCCAGCCTGAATTCAAAATCAAATAAATACAAAATGAAAACATGTTTAGAAGTTTTTGCAAATGTATTCAATTATATACAGTAATCTCTCATTTACATAAGTATTCACACCCCTGAGTCAATACTTTGTAGAAGCGCCTTTGGCAGTGGTTACAACTGAGTTTATCTGGGTAAGTCTAAGACCTTTCCACACTTGGATTGTGCAACATTTGCCCATTATTGTTTTCCAAATTTTTCAAGCTCTGTCAAATTATTTGTTGATCATTGCTAGACAACCATTTTTCACGTCTTGCCCTAGATTTTAAAGTAGATTTAAGTCAAAACTGTAACTCGGCCACTGAGGAACATTCAGTGTCATCTTGGTAAGCAACTTCAGTGTAGATTAGGCCTTGTGTTTTAGGTTATTGTCCAGCTAAAGATTAATTAATCTCCCAGTGTCTGGTGGAAAGCAGATTGAACCAGATTTTCCCTGTGCTTAGCACATCGTTTCTTTTTTTATACTGAAAAATGTACTAGTCCTTAACTATTACAAGCGTTCCCATTACATGATGCAGCCACCACCATGCTTAAAAATCTGGAGAGGTACTCAGTAATGTGTTATGTTTGGATAAATCCTATAGTTTTTATTCAGGACAAAGTTTATTGCTTTGCAACATTTTTTGCAGTTTTACTTTAGTGCCTTATTGCAAACAGGATGTATGTTTTGGAATATTTGTATTCTGTACAGGCTTCCTTATTTTAACTGTCAATTAGGTTAGTATTGTGGAGTAACTACAATGTTGATCCATCTTCAGTTCTCCTATCACAGCCATTAATTTGTAAACATATCTAAAAACATAATTCCACTTTGACATTAGCGGCTATTGTCTGTAGGTCTGTGACAAAACAATCTAAATTTAATCCATTTTAAATTCAGGTTGTAACACAACAACATGTGGAATAAGTCAAGGGGTGTGAATACTTTCGGAAGGTACAGTATAAGTGAATGTCCCAATACTTTTGGTCCCCTAAAATGGGCCGACTGTACAAGTAATGTAATTTCTAAAACAGTTCACCCGATATGGATGAAAATCCATTTTGATTTGTTTAACACTTTTTTTGGTTAATGTATATCCATGTGTTATTTCATAGTTTTGATGTCTTCACTATTATTCTACAATGTAGAAAATAGTAAAAATATAGAAAAAAATGTTGAATGAGTAGGTGTTCTAAAACTTTTGAGTGAGTGAGTGCTTGTATAAAATGAAGCAAAACATTACCTTTTTGAGTTTCCCAAGTCGGGGAAGGTTGGAAACTGAGAATAAGCCAACATTTATCAAACTGAGGAATTCCAGATTGACGAATTCTTCTGTGAGGCCTTCGATTTTCCCTTCATTTGATTGGCTGTTGTCCAGGACAAGTTCCCGTACCTATAAGGATAAAAAATAAAAAAATGGAATGTGTACATTTGTAATCCATGAAATTCAAAGATTCTATTTTTTTAGGCATGCGTGCATTGTTTACAGCTGCACTACAAACTCAATTGAGAATGCAAACTATTTTATGCATACATGATAAATAATAATTTGAGTGCTTATTTCTATTTTACAAATGTCCTGAGACACCCTCGGAGAGTGGGGTCTCTGTCAGGGTCTGTAATTATCTACGGCGACCCTGGAGCAATTAGGGTTAAGTGCCTCTAGGGTACAACCACAGATGTTACACCTTGTCACGTTGGGGATTTGAACTAGAGACCTTTCGAGTTATTGGCCCAACAATAACGGTTAGTGTCATCTGGGATCCTTGGGACATCACTACCCAAAACCTTAACCCTTACCTAACCTTAGCCATTTTAAAATGTCAACTTCAATGAGGTAACATCTGAGTTGGGACATCCCGAGGATCCTGGATAGCATGGGCCACGCTAATCGCTAGCCTACCTGCCGCTCTAGCTATATACCAAAGTGTTGTCGAAAACCGGTTGGCAAGAATAACTTTATGGAATTAAAAATATAAATAATTGAATATAAACGTAATGATGAAAAAACGTTGAATATCAAAGATCATGATTTGCACACTAACAAAGTGAAACATTGATAAGGCTGTCGAGTGGAGTCATCAATAAAGGTATTTGGTTGCATGATGTTTTATGTCGAGGCACCGCGGTTGTTTCTTTAAACCAGCTGCCACGAGGAAGAACCGCACAATACAGTTCTACCTTCACTTGCCCGCTGTTCAGTCACTAATGACACATGCAATGCTTTTTGTTAGCACGCTCGCTACAGGCTAGCCATTGCCCTTAAGCTGATGAGCTGCAAGAGAAGCCTGACTACCTACCCCACAGCAACAGGAAAAATTGCAAATATACCCAGAAAATGATATTATTACCTTCAAATCTTTTGGAGGAAATGGATTGCCTAGCCATCGAGCGAACGACTGGTAGGGCAGTTTGTTACATTATATCAGTGTTTTGTAAACAACATTGAAGGAAATATTCAGAACGGAAATGAGTAAAACAAGGATAATGTGGTCAAGGTATCCAGCAAACAAAATTCCTCGGTCAAGCTATACGGGCTGTAGAATTTGCGTATGCACATGCACTGCACATTATGGTTTCACATAGAATACGCATGATAGGAATAAATGCTCCGCTCTCTGAACCTCTTCTAAACATTGTGTCGCCAATTAATTGTTTGATGTGATATGTTTATACCCAGTAACTTCATTCAAAAAAGTGAGGCAAATTGTATTGACTTTATTCACACTTTTGTTTTGGTTCGGTAGCAGCACGCATCATATGAGGAAGCACATTTCTCCCAGGCAGAGGTTCGGTTAAACCCTCTTTAGGGATTGAGATTCCACATAACTGATTGCATTTGGATGTCATGAAATGCGTCAGAAATAGTCTTGCTGCAAAGAAACATCTAAGCACTTTAGAAAAAGATCTGATCACATCGTATTCTGATTAACAAAGCCATGATTCGATAAAAAATAATAATTATAACCCTTTGTCAAACATGCCTCACTTCGAAGCAAGCAACACTGAAGCATGAACGAGAGCTCCAGCTGTTCTGGGTGACTGTGTGATAACGCTCTCGTAGCCAAAGTAAACAAAACCTTTAAACAGGTCAACATTCACAAAGCCGCTGGGCCAGACGGATTACCAGGATGTATACTCAAAGTATGCGTGGACCAACTGTCAAATGTCTTCACTGACATTTTCAACCTTTCCCTGACACAGTCTGTAATACCTACATGTTTCAAGCAGACCCCCATAGTCCCTGTGCCCAAGGAAGCGAAGGTAACCTGTCTAAATGATTACCGCCCTGTAGCACTCACGGCGGTAGCCATGAAGTGCTTTGAAAGGCAGGTCATGGCTCACATCAACAGCATCCTCACGGACACCCTAGACCCATTCCAATTCGCTTACAGCCCCAACAGATCCACAGATGACGGAAACTCAATCCACACTGCCCTTTCCCACCTGAACAAAAGGAACACCTATGTGAGAATGCTGTTCATTGACTACAGATCAGCCTTTAAACACCATAGTGCCCACTAAGCTGTTTATTTTGTTTATCTGTCGGCCCCGGCCTTGAACTCGGGCCCTGTGTGTAGTTGTCTTAGCTAGCTCTCGCAATCAACACCTGTGATTGCTTTATGCCTCGATTCATGTCTCTCTAATGTCAATATGCCTTGTATACTGTTGTTAGGATAGTTATCATTGTTTTAGTTTACTGCGGAGCCCCTAGTCCCACTCATCATGCCACAGATACCTCTTTTATCCCTTCTCCCACACATGCGGTGACCTCATCCAGCATAACTAGTGCGTCCAGAGATGGAACCTCTCTTATCGTCACTCAATGCCACGGTTTACCTCCACTGTACCTGCACCCTACCATACCCTTGTCTGTACATTATGCCCTGAATTTATCCTACCACGCCCAGAAATCTGCTCCATTTATTCTCTGTCCCCAACGCACTAGAAGACCAGTTTTGATAGCCTTTAGCTGTACCCTCATCCTACTCCTCCTCTGTTCCTCGGGTGATGTAGAGGTTAACCCGGGCACTGTGTCCCCAGGCGCTCTCATTTGTTGACTTCTGTAACCGTAAAAGCCTTGGTTTCATGCATGTTAACATCAGAAGCCTCCTCCCTAAGTTTGTTTTAGCACAGTACGCCAACCCTGATGTCCTTGCCGTGTCTGAATCCTGGCTTAGGAAGGGCACCAAAAATTCTGAGATTTCCATTCCCAACTACAACATTTTCCATCAAGATAGAACTGCCAAAGGGGGAGGAGTTGCAATCTACTGCAGAGATAGCCTGAAAAGTTCTGTCATACTTTCCAGGTCTATGCCCAAACAGTTAGAGCTTCTAATTTAAAAAAAATGATCTCTCCAGAAATAAGTCTCTCACTGTTGCCACCTGTTATAGACCCCCCTCAGCTCCCAGCTGTGCCCTGGACACCATATGAGAATTGATTGCCCCCCAATCTATCTTCAGAGTTCATTCTGTTAGGTGACCTAAACTGGGATATGCTTAACACCCCGGCAGTCCTTACAATCTAAACTAGATGCCCTAAATCTCGCACAAATTATCAAGGAACCCACCAGGTACAACCCTAAATCCGTAAACATGGGCAACCTCAGATATTATCCTGACCAACTTGTCCTCCAAATACACCTCTGCTGTTTTCAATCAGGATCTCAGTGATCACTGCCTCATTGCCTGCATCCGCTATCGGTCCACGGTCAAACGACCACCCCTCATCACTGTCAAACTCTCCCTAAAACACTTCTGCGAGCAGGCCTTTCTAATCGACCTGGCCCGGGTATCCTGGAAGGATATTGACCTCCTCCCGTCAGTAGAGGATCCCTGGTCGTTCTTTAAAAGTAATTTCCTCACCATCTTAAATAAGCATGCCCCTTTCAAAAAATGTAGAACTAAGAACAGATATAGCCCTTGGTTCACTCCAGACCTGACTGCCCTTGACCAGCACAAAAACATCCTGTGGCGGACTGCACTAGCATCGAATAGTCCCCGCGATATGCAACTTTTCAGGGAAGTCAGGAACCAATACACGCAGTCAGTTTGAAAAAGCTAGCCTTTACTTTCCTAACAGAAATTTACATCCTGTAGCTCTAACTCCAAAAGGTTTTGGGACACTAAAGTCCATGGAGAATAAGAGCACCTCAACCCAGCTGCCCACTGCAATGAGGATAGGAAACACTGTCACCACCAATAAATCCACGATAATTGAGAATTTCAATTAGCATTTCTCTACGGCTGGCCATACTTTCCTCCTGGCTACCCAAACCCCGGCCAACCGCTCCACACCCCTGCAACTACTTGCCCAAGCCTCTCCAGCTTCTCCTTCACACAAATACAGATAGCAAATTTCTGAGAGAGCTGCAAAACCTGGACCTGTACAAATCAGCTGGGCTAGACAATCTGGGCCCTCTCTTTCTAAAATTATCTGCCGCCATTGTTGCAACCCCTATTACCAGTCTGTTCAACCTCTATTTCGTATGGTCTGAGATTCCTAAAGATTGGAAAGCTACCACGTCATCACCCTCTTCAAAGGTGGTGACACGCTAAACCCAAACTGTTACAGACCTATATCCATCCTGCCCTGCCTTTCTAAAGCCAAGTTAAACAGATCACTGACCATTTCGAATCGCACCGTACCTTCTCCGCTGTGCAATCCGGTTTCCGAGCTGGTCACGGGTGCACCTCAGCCACGCTCAAGGTACTAAACAATATCATAACCTCCATCGATAAGAGACATTACTGTGCAGCTGTATTCATAGACCTGGCCAAGGCTTTTGACTCTGTCAATCACCGTATTCTTATCGGCAGACTCAACAGCCTTGGTTTCTCAAATGACTGCCTCGCCTGGTTCACCAACTACTTCTCAGACAGAGTTCAGTGTGTCAAATCGGAGAGCCTGTTGTCTGAATCTCTGGCAGTCTATGGGGGTACCACAGGGTTCAATTCTCGGGCCGACCCTTTTCTCTGTATATATCAACGATGTCACTCTTGCTGCGGGTGATTCCTTGATCCACCTCTACGCAGACGACACCATTCTGTATACATCTGGCCCTTCTTTGGATACTGTGTTAACAAACCTCCAAACGAGCTTCAATGCCATACAACACTCCTTCCGTGGCCTCCAACTGCTCTTAAATGCAAATGAAACTAAATGCATGCTCTTCAACCGATCGCTGCCCGCACCTGCCCGCCCGACTAGCATCACTACTCTGGATGGTTCCGATTTAGAATATGTGGACAACTATAAATACCTAGATGTCTGGTTAGACTGTAAACTCTCCTTCCGGACTCATAGTAAGCATCGCCAAACCAAAATAAAATCTAGAATCAGCTTCCTATTTCGCAACAAAGCATCCTTCACTCACGCTGCCAAACGGACTATCCTACCGATCCTCGACGATGTCATTTACAAAACAGCCTCCAACACTCTACTCAACAAACTGTATGCAGTCTATCACAGTGCCATCCGTTTTGTCACCAAAGCCCCATATACCACTCAAAGAACACTGCGACCTGTATGCTCTCGTCGGCTGGCCCTCGCTACATATTCGTCGCCAGACCCACTGGCTCCAGGCCATCTATAAGTCTTTGTTAGGTAAAGCTCCGCCTTAGTTCACTGGTCATCCCCAAAGCCAACACCTCTTTGGCCGCCTTTCCTTCCAGTTCTCTGCTGCCAATGACTGGAACAAATTGCAAAAATGCAGCTGTACACAGCCCATCTGTAAATGGCCCATCCAACTACCTACCTCATCCCCATATTGTTTTTATTAACTTTTTTGCACACCAGTATCTCTAGTTGCACATCATCATCTGCACATCTATCCCTTCAGTGTTAACTTACTAAATTGTAATTACTTTGCTACTATGGCATATTTATTGCCTTACCTCCTTACGCCATTTGCACACACTGTATTTAGACTTTTTCAATTGTGATATTGACTGTACGTTTGTTTAGTCCATGTTTAACTCTGTGTTGTTGTTTGTGTCGCTCTGCTTTGCTTTATCTTGGCCAGGTCGCAGTTGTAAATGAGAACTTGTTCTCAACTAGCCTAACTGGTTAAAAAAAGGTGAAATAAAAAAAAATAAAAAAAGCTCATCACTAAGCTAAGGACTCTGGGACTAAACAACTCTCTCTGCAACTGGATCCTGGACTTCCTGACGGGCAGCCCCCAGGTGGTAAGAGTAGGCAACAACACGTCTGCCACACTGATCCTTAACACTGGGGCCCCTCAGGGGTGTGTACTTAGTCCCCTCCTGTACTCCCTGTTCAACCACGACTGCGTGGCCAAACACGACTCCAAAACCATCATTAAGTTTGCTGACGACAACAGTGGTAGGCCTGATCACTGACAACGATGAGACGGCCTATAGGGAGGTGGTCAGAAAACTGTCAGTGTGGTGCCAGGACAACAACCTCTCCCTCAATGTGAGCAAGACAAAGGAGCTGATCGTGGACTACAGGAAAAGGCGAGCTGAACAGGCCCCCATTAACATTGACGGGGCTGTAGTGGTGAGGGTTGAGAGTTCCTAGTTCCTTGGTGTCCACGTCACCAATGAACTATCATGGTCCAAACATACCAAGACAGTCGTGAAGAGGGCAAAACAAAACCTTTTCCTCCTCAGGAGACAAAAGATTTGGCATGGGTCCCCAGATCTTGAAAAGGTTCTACAGCTCATGGGTTCTCAGATCCTCAAAAGGTTCTGCACCATCGAGAGCATCCTGACCGGTTGCATCACCGCCTGGTATGGCAACTGCTCGGCATCTGACCATAAGGCGCTACAGAGGGTAGTACGTATGGCCCCAGTACATCACTGGAGCCAAGCTTCCTGCCATCCAGGACCTATATAATAGGCGGTGTCAGAGGAAAGCCCATAAAATTGTCAGACTCCAGTCACCCAAGGTAGAGACTGTTTTCTCTGCTACCGCACGGCAAGCGGTACCAGAGGCACCAGTCTAGGACCAAAAGGCTCCTCAACAGCTTCTACCCCCAAGCCATAAGACTTCTGAACAATTAATAAAATTGCCACCTGACTATTTACATTGACCACCCATCCTCCCTTTTGTACACTGCTGCTACTCGTTGTTTATTATCTATGCATAGTCACTCCACCCCTACCTACATGTACAAATTACCTCAACTAACCTGTACACCTGCACACTGACTCGGTACTGGTACCACCTGTATATAGCCTTGTTGTTCTTATTGTGTTTATTATTTTTTACTTTAGTCTATTTGGTAAATATTTTCTTAACTCTTCTTGAACTGCACTGTTGGTTAAGGGCTTGTAAGTAAGCATTTCACGATAAGGTCTACACTTGTTGTATTCGGCACATGTGACAAATAAAGTTTGATTTGATCATATACAATATTTGAATGTCTATGATTTTAATTGAGCTAACTCAACTAGTTTGCCAATACAAGAAATTACTGGGTTAGTTTCATCTCATATTCCATAATATACACAGAGTTTACCAAACATTAGGAACACCTTCCTAATATTCAGTTGCACCCCCCCTTTTGCCCTCAGAACAGTCTCAATTTTGTAGTGGCATGTACTCTACAAGGTGTCGAAAGCGCCCCAGGGACGCTGGCCCTTTTTGACTTCAATGCTTCCCACAGTTGTGTGAAGTTGGCTGGATCATTCCTGATACACACGGGAAACTGTTGGGAAAATAAGCGGTGTCAGTGGGAAGCCCATAAAATTGTTAGACTCCAGTCACCAAAGTCAGACTGTTTTTTCTGCTACTGCACGGCAAGCTGTACCGGAGCACCAAGTCTAGGACCAAAAGGCTCCTTTACAGCATCTACCCCAAGCCATAAGACTACTGAACAATTAATCAAATGGCCACCAGACTATTACATTGAACGCCCCCCCCCCCCCCTCCATTTATATTGTACACTGCTGCTACTCACTGTTTATTATCTATGCATAGTCACTTTACCCCTACCGCCATGTACAAATGACCTCGACTAACCTGTACCCCTGCACACCGACTCAGTACCACCTGTATATAGAATCGTTATTGTGTTACTTTTTATACATTTTTTACCTTTAGTTTATTTGGTAAATATTTTCTTAACTCTTCTTGAACTGACCTGTTGGTTAAGGGCTTATAAGTAAGCATTTCACAGTAAGGTCTACACTTGTTTTATTCGGCCCATGTGTCAAATAAAGTTATATTTGATTTGAGCATGAAAAACCCAGCAGCGTTGCAATCCTTGACACAAACCGATGTGCCTGGCACCTACTACCATACCCAGTTCAAAGGCACTTACATTTTTGTATTTCTCTTTCACCCTCAATGGCACAAAAAGACAGCGTGTCTCAATGGTCTCATGGCTCAACAATCCTTCTTTAACCTGTCTCCTCACCTTCATCTACACTGATTGTAGTGGATTTAACAAGTGACAACATGGGATCATAGCCTTCACCTGGTCAGCCTCATGGAAAGAACAGGTGTTCCTACTGTTTTGTATATACACTCTGTGTGTATGGGTCCTTCTATAAATAAAGGGGGCCAACGTATGACATCACGCCTGAAGAATGAAAAAGATAAACAGCATTTCTATGCTTTAATAACAAACATTCGCTGACCGCTCCCAACAACAGATGCAGTAAAGAGGTCAATCGAACTTAAGGCTATTGTTTGTTGTTGAGGTAAAATCGGAGTATAATACTTATGATGTCAACCCCAATACATTCATGTCATCGTCACCAATCAACGTAATTAGTTAAAACCGACTGACTACCACCGATTTCTGTATGCTAGCTAGGCTAACCAGTTTATATGAACGGGAGTTAGAAGTGACTGCTAAATGCTAAGTTCTAAGTCTGAAAAGGGACAACTTTTAAATGTTATACAGCGAAAACAGCCAAATATATCAAAATCGGACCTGATTTGACGAATATCCACTTTGTTAGATCAGATTTGTTGAATGTGCGAAAATCTGGTCAATGTTGGAACGCAGTGTGTTCCATTGACTCCTTTACCTTATCTACACAGGCGGTGTTTTTCCACTCCTCGTGTGCCCGCCGTCTGCTGCAATAGCCCATCCGTGACAAGGATCGACGAGTTGTGCATTCAGAGATGCAGTTTTGCACACCACTGTTGTACTGCGCCGTTATTTGTCTAATTGTAGCCCGCCTGTTAGTTTGCACGATTCTTTCCAATCTCCTTCGACCCCTCTTATCAACGAGCTGTTTACGCCCACTGGACTGTCGCTGACTGGATGTTTTTTGTTTGTCGCGCCATTCTCGGTAAACCACAGACACTGTAGTGCGTGAAAAGCCCAGGAGGGCGGCCGTTTGTGATATACTGGACCCTGCGCGCCTGGAACCGACGATCATACCACGCTCAAAGTCCCTTAGATCTCTCTTTTTACCCATTCTAACGTTAAATCGAATAGTTAAGCTGGATACCCGTCTGTCTGCTTTATAAAGCAAGCCACCGCCACGTGACTCACTGTCTGTAGGAGCAATCCATTTTCGGAAATGGGGTGGTGTATGTAACAATCTACGGTCGGGAGAGTATTAGGGCCAAGTGAAGAGAAACAAATGACACTTTACAAAAATATAAAACACAACATGGAAAGTGTTGGTCCCATGTTTCATGAGCTGAAATTCAAGAGTCCAGAAATGTTCCATATGCACAAAATGCATATTTCTCTCAAATAGTGTGCTCAAATTTGTTTACGTCTCTGTTAGCAATTTATCCTTTGTCAAGATAATCCATCCACCTGACAGGTGTGGCATAACAAGAAGATGATTAAATAGCATGATCATCGCACCTTGTGCTGGGGACAATAAAAGGCCACTAAAATGTGCAGTTGTCACAACACAATGTCACACATTTTGAGGGAGAATGCTGTGCGTGCCACTGTTGAAATGCCTGACTTAGATGACCTGGTGAAATTATACTTTAGAATGTATTTATCTGTATTTATTTAACTAGGCAAGTCAGTTGGAAGGTGTCCCTTCCACTGGACAGTTGAGCTAACGTAGGCTAATGCGATTAGCATGAGGTTGTAAGTAACAAGAACATTTCCCAGGACATAGACATATCTGATATTGGCAGAAAGCTTAAATTCTTGTTAATCTAACTGCACTGTCCAATTTACAGTAGCTATTACAGTGAAATAATACAATACTATTGTAGCAGGAGAGTGTACAATTTTGAACATAAAAAGTTATTAACAAACAAATTTGCCATATTTGGGCAGTCTTGATACAAAATTTGAACAGAAATGCAATGGTTCATTGGATCAGGCTAAAACTTTGCACATACACTGCTGCCATCTAGTGGCCAAAATGTATATTGAACCTGGGCTGGAATAATACATTATGGCCTTTTTCTTGCATTTCAAAGATGGTACAAATAAAATACAAAAGAACGGTTGGTTTTTTCCTTTGTATTATCTTTTGCCTATGTATGTTATGTTGTGAATTTGAACATGAACTATGCTCTTATTTAAGATTACTGTTTTTCGTACGATGTACCCAGTGATTAATGAAAACTTGCTCGGTAGGTCTATGTCCTCATTGTGGTTTTACAGACGTGTTTAATACGTCTTATTTACACACTTTATTCAAATATTTATGAAATGCATATTGTTATATTTGGTAGCACTTATTTGTTTTTCCTTCGCCTCAACCCCTTTCGATGCGTGGAACGGATGTGGGTGGGGCTAGGTCTACATAAGGGTGCTATTTTTTTTGTTACTCACGAAAAGCTCTGACGAAGGCCGTGAGGCCGATAGGTAAGCTTATTAAAGATCAGTGATATTATCAAGAGCAGTGTGCGGTTTCCTTTTTCCTTTATCCTGTTCAACTGTTACCATGCACCTGCAAAAAAGATTGCTCAGATGTGCGAGTGCCTTTTGAATGATCTTTTACCAGATCTATTGTGTTATATTCTCCTACATTCCTTTCACATTTCCACAAACTTCAAAGTGTTTCCTTTCAAATGGTACCAAGAATATGCATATCCTTGCTTCAAGGCCTGAGCTATAGGCAGTTAGAGGCGAAAATTGAAAAAAAGGGGCGGATCCTTAAGAGGTTTAACTAACTATTTAGCAGTCTTATGGCTTGGGGGTAGAAGCTGTTCAGGGTCCTGCTGGTTCCAGACTTGGTCTATCGGTACCACTTGCCGTGTGGTAGCCGAAAGAACAGTCTGACTTGGGAGGCAGGAGTCTGACATTTTTGGGGGCCTTTCTCTGAGACCGCCTAGTATAGACGTCCTGGATGGCAGTGAGCTGCTCTCAATTGTGCTGCTGTATAACCTTTTAAGGATCTGAAGGCCTTTGCCAAATCTTTTCAGCCTCCTGAGCAGGAAGAGGCATTGTCGTGCCCTCTACACAACTGTGTTGGCGTGTTTGGACCATGATAGATCTTTAAAGGCTCTGCATGGTCAATCGGACATCTGCAGTGGCCGTACAGTATTTACTGCCATGCGGCCTCCGCAGAAGTCAGGGCGTTCATACTTCTTGTGCTTCATAGAGCAGAGCTCTTGTGAAACAAGTTGTCAAGGAAGTGAGTTTCTGTTTATACAGCACCTCCCGCCACCACCTACCATCAACCAATCATGTCAATGCGGAGCTATACGGAGCCTTAGGCATTGTTACAACATTTGGGAGATGCAAGGCGATATGGTACAGAGCTTGATTTGGCCTCCGGAGGCTCCGCAATTATGTCAAACCCTCCGGATCGCAAATACGGAGTAGGCATAAATTGGCTTTAAGTGATGTGGACACCGAGGAACTTGA
Organism: Salvelinus namaycush; assembly: GCF_016432855.1. Taxonomy (NCBI): domain Eukaryota; kingdom Metazoa; phylum Chordata; class Actinopteri; order Salmoniformes; family Salmonidae; genus Salvelinus; species Salvelinus namaycush. Next base: position 15,443,731 of record NC_052348.1, on the reverse strand, counting down.
GCTCTCGACCAGCTCCATTACAGCCCTGTTGATGTGGATGAGGACTTGCTCGGCCCTCCGTTTCCTGTAGTCCACGATCAGCTCCTTTGTCTTGCTGACATTGGGGGAAGAGGTTGTTGTCCTGGCACCACACTGCCAGGTCTCTGACCTCGTCCCTATAGGCCAGGGATGGTCAACTTTTGTAGGCCCGCGGACCAATAATAAAAAAAAAAATGCAGACATTTGGCTCCACCCTATGGCAAAATAAGTAGAATTGCAGAAAAGTAGCTGACCCACAAGCCACTGCAGCCCCTTATGAGTTCTGTTGTTTTGTGGCCCCCACCCCCATCAGTTGCCCATTCCTGCTATAGGCTGTCTCATCGACGTCAGTGATCAGGCCTCCCACCGTCATGTCGTCTGCAAACTTAATATTGGTGTTGGGAGTTGTGCGCAGTTACGTAGTATCGGGTGAACAGGGAGTATAGGAGGGGACTATGCACGTACTCCTGAGGAGCCCACGTGTTGAGGGTCAGTGTGGTGGATGTTTTGATTATTACCCTCAACCCCTGGGGCCAGCCAGTCAGGAAGTCCAGGATCCAGTTGCAGAGGGAGGTGTTCAGTCTTAGGGTCCTTAGCTTAGTGATGAGCTTGGAGGGCACAATGGTAGTAATCTTCTCGTGAACATGATGATGATAGCTTAAGTGGCTGGGCTACTGTCAGAATACAAACAACCTGGTATTATTGTTGGAGCCATATCAGACAAGTTACCAACTTGCTTGGCTAGCTAGCTTTTAGACAAAAGTGCTGGGGTTTATTCATTAGTCAGATTCCATCAGCAAACTGAGCGAAATGGGGGTGGGACCTACCTACATTTCCCCAATAGAAACTCATTTTTGTGGAAAAATGTTTTTGGTTTGGAGTAAATGGTTTCCCTTGTAGAACATTTTGCAACAGACGAAACGTTCTGCAATGTATTTTTTATTTTATTGACTTAACTGACTTGCCTAGGTAAAAGGTTAAGGACAAATCCTTATTTACTAAAGAACTCACTCCTGGGGTGTAATCTTCCACCACTAATTGGCAACAAGTTTCGTTGACAACTAAAACGAGAGTTTCTATTGGACAAATTCAGGTAGGTCCCGCCCCGTTTCGTTCCGTTTAAGAAACGTTTTGCAACAGAATCGCCGGAATTAATACACCCCGATGTACAGTATGTAACTAGTTAACGGGCTACGGAAGATAACGTTACCATTACATTGACTTAAATGAGCTAATACCCATACCATTGGGTATATTATTCACTGTGGAAGGACAGAGATAAAACAGAATTTGAACTTCACGGGGACATTTGTGTAACGTTTGGTAAATTGCCGTCAGCTAGTTAGCTACAGTAGCTCGAGTTACTGGCTAACGTTATGAAACGTGACCCTATTTAAATTATTCGGCTACAAAGCGCTGTAAAAAAAAAGTCAGAGCTATTTCATATGGTTATTATGAACAGATACTTAAAATATTTGCTAAAGAAAATGTTTTTGAATTAAGTAAACAAACCTGCTGCAGGAGTAAACGTAAACCACCACTTCTTCATTCAAACGTGAGAAGGTTCGCTGCTATTGGTTATAAACCGTAAACGTCAAATCCAACGCCTTCACGTAAATCTATGGGTCGCCTTTTACCAATTACTGCCACCTGCTGTTGTGTTTGTTTAGTGTACGGTATTATTTTCAAACGTTTCAGATGCTGCATGTTCACAAAGACAAAATTCAATGAAAGTCACAGTAAAGGCCAAATTTGATTTTAGTAATTTTATTCAGAAGACAGTATTTGTTTGATTTTCATACAAAATACAAAACATTGAAACATTCCAAGACAAGTTGTATACAAAAACAAACTTTTAGGGAGATGTCAGGTCTCATCTGCATCTAATCCTCACCTCAATGCATCTGTCCCACTCGATGATTAGAATTAACGTTTTAATACAGACACAGCAGGTCATTGATAGGACCGTTACCTACCTGAGCCGCGTACCACAGCACCATGTGATCGTGCTTGTCGACACAGTCATAGTCCAGTGCTTGGAGGATGAAGTCAGCCTTTAACATAGCCAGGTGGGGATTCAGTGGTTCCATTAGGCAATTCAAATCAACTGCTGAAGGCGTTGTTGTTTTCTCTCTGTTCAGTGAACTCTACATCCAATTTAACAACACACTATTAATTAGTTGTAATTTGCTGACCCTAAAAACATCGTCTCCTCAAACGAAAATACCCACTGTGTGTGTGACTCCGAGCCTCCAACTCTCTCTCACACACACACTCACAAGAATACAAAGTAGTGGTGTGAAAGTGATTTGCTGTTGCTATTGGAAAGGGGAGTGGTTCTAGTAGTAAATCTATGCCAGGCAATGGAAGGCCCACTCCATCCAACAATGACAAGTTGACCAATCCCACAGACTTGTCACACTGGATATAGACAGAGGGCAATTAAGTTCCCAATATAAATCCCTGAATTTAAAAGACTTTGTACTGGACATTGGATTACTAAAACTGAGAGGTTGACAAAGGTCAAGGGAAATATTGGAAGCAATTTTGGAATCCATATCCTATCATTGCGGAGTCGATATTAAAACTGTGCAACAATCTAACTTAGATAGTAAAGGCGTGTTCACTACCTTTACTAAACAGAACTCAACCGTAAAGATTCCATCTGATAAGTGATAGTGTGCACTGCAGTGTACTGAGGTGCTCTCTCCCAGCCTAGAGGTGCTTGGGATATATACTCTATAATGTAACTTACTTAGTCAAATAAAGTGGTACGATCATACGGTATAACCAACCATTTCAACAAGCACTCTATCTTCAGAGGAAAAATGTTTTAATAACAGTTGTTTATAACATTGCATTTATTTAGTTAAATATTCATATTTTCTCAGATTCACCTGTAAAACAATTCTTGAGAGCTGATTCCAAAATCAATCCATAGAACCAGAACCATTAGGATCATAAAGAACCTGAACCATTCAGCTGGCCAGTTCTTTTCCAACGGCCAGTTCTTTTCCAACGGCCACGAGTCTGACCCGGAGCACCTCAGCGAAGCCCTGTCCGAACCAGCAGGTGATGTCTGCCGTGTCCAAGGTGAAGAAGAAGAGTCTGTCCTTACAGCGGCTCCTCCGATACACTGACCTGGGGTCAGCAGATAGGATCCCTCTGATGGCGGCCGCAGCCTCTTTTGGACCACGCAGGAACCGGAACCTGGGTCGGTCACGGGATTCTAGAGAAACGGGGACATTCATAGAGGAAGAAGCCAGTGAACATAGATCTACTTTAACGATTATGGCAAAATGGATGACGGAGAAACAGTACTTTTTTTAATACCGTTGACTTTAGTTTGGTAGGATAGTTTAGGCATGAGATGCAATGCTATCTATACAAACCCGCTGCAAAAACAATTGCCGCCATAATGGAGCTCTCTGGTGGATGAATGCACAACTCAGTCCTTTTAAAAAGCAATAATGCTCTCAAGTCAACCTCAGCTCGGGGAGAATTACAGTGAATTCGGAAAGTACTTCAGACCCCTTGACTTTTTCCACATTTTGTTACGTTACAGCCTTATTATAAAAATGGATTGAATTGTGTATGACATTTACATAAGTATTCAGACCCTTTAATCAGTACTTTGTTGAAGCACCTTTGGCAGTGATTACAGTCTTGATTCTTCTTGGCTATGACGCTACAATCTTGGCACACCTGTATTTGGGGAGTCTATCCCATTCTTCTCTGCAAATCCTCTCAAGCTCTGTCAGGTTGGATGGGGAGCGTCGCTGCACAGCTATTTTCAGGTCTCTCCAGAGATGTTTGATCGGGTTCAAGTCCGGGCTCTGGCAGGGCCTATCAGAGACTTGTCCCAAAGCTACTCCTGTGTTGTCTTGGCTGTGTGCTTAGGGTCATTTTCCTGTTGGAAGGTGAACCTTCACCCCAGTCTGAGGCCCTGAGCAGGTTTTCATCAAGGATCTCTCTCCCAGTCCCTGCCGCTGAAAAACATCCCCACAGCATGCTGCCACCACCATGCTTCACCGTAGGGATGGTGCCAGGTTTCCTCCAGACATGACGCTTGGCATTCAGGCCAAAGAGTTCAATCTTGGTTTCATCAGACCAGAGAATCTTGTTTCTCATGGTCTGAGAGTCCTTTAGGTGCCTTTTGGCAAACTCCAAGCGGGCTATCATGTGCCTTTTATAAAGGAGGGGCTTCCGTCTGGCCACTCTACCATAAAGGCCTAATTGGTGGAGTGCTGCAGAGATGGTTGTCCTTCTGGAAGGTTCTCCCATCTCCACAGAGGAACTCTGGAAGTCTGTCAGAGTGACCATCGGGTTCTTGGTCACCCACCTGACCAAGGTTCTTCTCCCCCGATTGCTCAGTTTTGCCGAGCGGACAGATCTAGGAAGTCTTGGTGGTTCCAAACTTCTTCCATTTAAGAATGATGTTCTTGGAGACCTTCAATGCTGCAGAAATGTTTTGGTACCCTTCCCCAGGTCTGTGCCTCGACACAATCATGTGTCGGAGCTCTACGGACAATCCCTGACATGCATTGTCAACTGTGGGACCTTATATAGAAAGGTGTGTGCCTTTCCAAATCATGTCCAATCAATTGAATTTACCACAGGTGGACTCCAATCAAGTTGTAGAAACATCTCAAGGATGATAAATGGAAACAGGATGCACCTGAGCTCAATTTCGAGTCTCATAGCAAAGTCTGAATATTTATGGAAATAAGCCATTTAAAAAAATATATATACATTTGCAAAAAAAATATACCTGTTTTCGCTTTGTCATTATGGGGTAGTTTGAGGATTTAAAAAAATGTAAAATGTAATCCATTTTAGAATAAGGCTGTAATGTAACAAAATATGGAAAAAGTCAAGGGGTCTGAATACTTTCCCAATGCATAGGCTTACCTGTATTGATGGGGGCAAGGAACTCCTCCAGCTCTCTCTCTGCATGGGGGGTGAAGCGCACCTCCAGACTGGTCACAGGAGGCTCCCTGATCCAGCCAGCGATGGTGCTGTAGGCCTCTTCCCCATAGCAGGGCCTAGCACTATCCTCCACTGGCTCCAATGGCTTGGCTTTAGGGCCATCTGAAGCCTGAGACTTTCCTACAGAGCTCCCCAGGGTGAGGCGGTCATGTCCCTCGCTGATGTAGGCTTTGAGCTCCCCCAGCACAGTGGTGAGGTCTTTGCCCAAGGCTTTCGGAGCAGAAAAGCTGGAGGCATCGCCTGGATGGAGGATGTGAACTTTGGATTTGTCTTTTGAGTAGAGTATTCTAGGGTCTGCGCTATGACTATCCCGTCTCTCAACCCCCAAGTCCAACTGGGGATCAACAGTACAGGAGAACGAAGCAACTGAGTCTGAATGCAGCTTCTCCACACTGGTGGTCCCCTCTTCTGATGGTACACTGGTGGTCCCCTCTTCCGATGGTACACTGGCGCTCTCAGGTTGGACGCCAGAGTCATAAGTATCCGTGTCAATGTCCAGTCTACTGTGTGGGGAGTCATAGTCAGAGATGTAGGGTTTGATATCGAGGACAGGGGTGCCTGCGATCATGTCTATCTCACTCAGATGAAGTGTGTCACCTTAAAGTAGAAAGTGAACTGTTTATTTCATAAAATACACCAATCCACATAGCAGGCAGTTCGACACTGAACAATAGTGTGCCTATGGCTTAGCAATTATGGGGACAATAAGGCTAAGCATACCTGCAATAATGTCGGACACACCCACAAACTCACTCTCTCACACACACAATGTACTGCTCAATCTGAAATGAGACTCTGCAACATTCTGGGGATTATATATTTGGGGACGCACCTTTAGACGGAGCACCGTCACACTGCGCAGAAAAGCAAAGCAATTCGAGCTGTTTTTGGCGACTGATACTAACCTGTGACTCTGTCCAGCTTGGCCAGGGTCAGACCCAGGGCGTTGGGCCGGTGGGGGCTACGTGTGGAGTACACCCCAACCCTCTGGCCGTTCAGTCTGGGTGGCTTCACCTTAGCCTTATAACTCAGGTGGCCGTTCTTATGGAACAGGAAGATGACCCTGGAAATGGAATGAGTGAAAGCAGGCTAATGTATTTATTGTACAAGTGTAGACAAATTGGGAATATTGGGATGTAAGTTGATCAAAACAGTTCATGACTAAGAAAATGATTGTGACATCCTTGATACGTTTAGCTAATGAGAGAACTGTCTTTGCAAAAAATACAGATTGTTTTATGTAGTACTGACATTGCTACCTTCTTAAACAGCCTTAAGTTTAGCTAGCTACCCCCTCTACTAAGTTTGGCTCCCTATCCCAGTCTCTAGTACGTACCAGACATGAGAGTAGTTGTCCAGGCCGACCAGTGAGTGTTCAGGGTTGTTGAAGACACTCTGCTGGATCTGAAGGGTGGCCCTGGAGGGCCCACATATGGTTGGCTGTCTGGGGGTGCCATTCTTCACTGAGAAACAGGAGCTGATGTAACCTATGGGGACTGTCTGGATGGTCCCTGTGAAGGAGAAATTGGCATTTTCAAACAATGATTAAAGGTCCATTATCTAGCTTTGTGCCAGACCAAACATATTTCAGATAGAAATGCAAGCTATAGATCATGTCATTCTCATAGAAAAATATTCTCATTGGAAGCAAGTCTGATAAGCGGAAGATCCTTTGTGTGCGATATTTCTATATTGATTCTATATTGAATAGAAGTTCTAATTAAGTGCCAGTCAGATAAAGCTAAACAATGATCAAGACAAGTTATGCGGGGAAGATATGAGAGGGATATAAGCGAGAAATCGAGTGCCTTAGCCAGCTACCTTTCTCAAGTGAATTCTGTGTCTCTAGTTCTGCCTGTGACCCCGGCTGACTCTTTGGAGATCGACTCTGGCCAATGTGTGTCAAAGCAGACTGGAGAGATGTCATGTGTTTTCGATGAGAACGAACAGCACTGTCCAACAATTGCCTGGGTGGGGGGGAACATTTTAATACCTGTGTTGACACATTATGGTCAGCAGCATATAGTCAGTATGTAATACGAATAACGACTTAGCTAGATGGTTTTTTTTCAAGATGCCATGCTTTACATTATGCATTAATTTCATACCTGAGATTCTTGATTTCTTTTCGCATGACAGATATCTGCTGGTTGAGTTTGTTGACATGCTCGGTACAGTTGCAAGTGGCAGACATTTTGATAGTGTCTTGATTGCTTTGCTAGTTTGTCATTGATTAGATTAAATAATCAGAATTCATACAATAACATCTGATAATGTTGTAAAATATCAGAGATTGTTTATGCTGCCTAACAAAAGTACACATCTCTGCTTAAATGCTTCCGCACATGTGTGTCGTCATTTCTAGCTGGCCAACCAACAACTTACTAATGGAAAGCGGTGACTGACTGCTGTAGCAAGCATGCGCAAATGATTATGTAAATTGTGAAGCAAAACATCAAACTCTTGTCCTGTTGGAGAGTTATGGATGAAACTCGTAGAAATAACTATTTTTCATGGTTGTCAGTTTAGAGAAATGTCAAAACAACATGTGTACTGTAATATTGAATATATATAATGACTCCTTCGAGAGTTTCACTACTGTAAAAGGACAGCAGAGGGTAGTATTGAGGAACTGAGACTTGTTCTTGTTTTGTAGATGATCATAACAAGGAGACAGTCATATTATCAACAAAGCATCACACCTTTATTATCATAGCGCTTATCTCAAATAAACCATTAGTATAAAAAAAAATCACAATTAGAAAACACAGTTACCAGAAATGATTAAATACAAATGTATTTTCAAATGCTGCCATATTTAGCTTGTACAAATCATTTATTAAATACAGACAGTGCAGTTCTTGCAACATAACAAATTTAGACACCATTCATGAAGCAAAAATAAATAAATCCATGGGTAGGTTTAAAGCTGGAATTCATGCATTTCGTTGTACATAACATTTCGTATCCATACTCTATGAGTTAACCAGTAAGGCAAAACTGCATCACCTCTCAAATGCACATGTTGACAGAATAGATTACTATGCATGTAATCTTTCTGTGTGTTATCAGAGGCCAGATCTGAGTGGATTTCAGAATAAGTTTCTTGGTGGATGATCTTGTGAAGGAGCACCAGTGTAGAACCTGGGGAACGTAGAGAACACTCTATTCTGTTCAGGCACATTGACAGACGGCTCCTCACTTGAACCTATGACAGAAAGGTGGTTAGTTTAACATTTCAGATTATACTATATGTGACAAGATCATATCCCTCACAGCTAGATAACATCCCAATGAGCTCATTGGCCAGCCACTTCAGTATATTCAGAAGTCAAGTACATGACTGCAAAGAGACATCAATTAATTGATGCCATTAGTACCTTGATCAGTGCCCCGGTTGTTTTGAGATGGAGGGATGTCTTCCTTCTCATCAGGACCCAAGTCCTCAATCAGCACCTGGTCCAGTGTTTCACTACCCTGGTCACTGCCTTCTGTGTACAGGGTCTCCAACAGGGATGGCGCAGGGGCAGTAACAGGGTTATACATTGGAGAAGGGGCAACAACAGGCACAGGGGCAAGGATAGGGATAGGGGCTGGGACGGGGGGAACATACGCCGGTAGTGATTCTGGCGGGCTAGGGTCCACCGGAAGGAATGGGGATAGTGAGATCAAGGTAGGGGCAGGGGTGACTTCCACTGGTTTGGACACCACCTTTACAATGACAGCCTCCTGTTCTGGCACTTCCTGGGAAGCCGGGAGCTCCGGTGTTGGATCAGTCTTCCTCGGCCTTCCCCGTCTTCCCGAGCTACTCTTCTCCTCTCTTCCCCTCGCTCTCTTCCTCCTGCTCTCTACCCTGATGTCACACAAATAGAAATGTAGTCGTGGGTCGTCATTATACACTTCCCCGCAACTGGAATGTTTACACTTTGCAGCTGATTACGTTGATAAGCTTGGCGATATTCATTCATGCATTGTTGATAGTGCAAAGTCCTTGATCTAAATGTGTGGTGCCAATAGTTGGAAACGCCTAAGCAACCTTCGGTTTCCTCTTGCTTCATATTGGACAATATGGGCTGGAAGACCGATAGGCAGCCAAATACGATCATTATCAAATATATTGTTTCATGTACACAACTTTATTTATGCATGTACAACACATCTATTACTATTTTCTGGTCTTACATTCTTTAAACATACAAAAACATAAAGTCATGTTAAGTGGCTTTTCAGCCAAACTTATTTAAGCACGTAAGCAAGCACTAGAGTAAGCCAATAAGGACAAAGGGCTTGGCAGCTGTATTGAAGCCCACATAGTCCACTCAAGTTTCTAGTTAAACACATTTGTCGGCTGAAGCACAAAACCGTCATTAGTGGTTCAAATCTAAGCCTCTTCCTCTTCCATTACTAGTTCTGCCCCTCTTCTTAATGTCTACATTTACCCATAAACCCACTGGTTAATCGCCTTCTCCTCGGCCTCTGCCTTTCTTTTCTTGAGAAGGTCTCTGTCTCTTAGCCGCCGCTGGATCCCACCTGTAACACCGACCAACATACACCAGTCAGCCAGTCAGTCAGTCAGCTATCAACAACAGACAGGACACTTCACTCTCATTCCTCATTTGAATTCTATTACATCAATAGTCAGAGTGTAAGACACATTTAGTAAATATCGTAATAAACTGACAATGGTTCAATAAAAATTGGGTTACTTAGGCACTTTGTTTCATTATGATTTTGTTCACTGTCCTCTCTGTACTTGATCAATTATTGGTTTATGCTGTGGTAACAAAACTCTCTCCATATTTGAATGCTCCAGTAGTTTATGCTGTTGTATGATTTGTGTCAGAAATTGACTGCAAAACCAATGCAGCTATGTAGCAGCAGTTGTATAAACCATCAGCATACCAAAGTATAGGATGATAGTACATATTATACCATGGCATTGTTGAATACTCCATTCTGATTGGCTTGAAGGGCATTCTAGAGCATGCATGATTTCCCTATAACTCACTCTATATTTGCACGGTAGAATTCAATGTCTATAGTTCATTTTTACATTGTTTGAGCTGCTTTTGAAAGAAAAAGTTGAATTGAAAACAGCATTGTATAGGATGATTAGTACATGTTAATACATGGTGTCTGGGACTGCAAACATACAGTATGAGACACAAACAGACTTATGTCTGGACACAGACAGAGAACATCTACAGTAAAATTGTCTTCCAAATACATGTTCCTATTGAGTTGCAATCATCTTAGTGGTACATCTGTTTGGACAGATCAACCATCAGTAAGTCCTTTGTGACCCAGTTTGCAGCAAAATACATTGGCAGGAATATGCATGAATAGAGCCAATGTTAACAAATAAAAGGACACTATGACATACTAATACTAGGACTAAGATAGTAACCTTTTCCAGAGAACAGTGGTACATCTGAGAAATAATTGGATATTTCAATATAAAACACAGAATAGAGACCATGTTCAGAGGTCATTTACCTTGGTGATCATTGGGATTTTTATATTCCAACTCTGGTTTCTCTTTATCGAACGTCCCCTCCATTTTGCCTCCTGTAGAAATTAATGTAACTTGTTGAGAGGGGCAAGCGAGCAGAGAGGGGTAAAAACGTTGAGAAAAAATGATGTCTGTTTGCAAGTCCCGCCCCCCAAAAATCATTATCTGGTTAACCATTACCATAGCCCTGGAAGAGTTCTTATGGCTCAGCTCTTATCGTATTTGTAAAGGTGGAGGAGTTGGCACAAAACGGGCATAAAAAAGCAGGCCATGTTGCTGGCTGTGTGTGTGTGTATATGTGTGTGTGTGTGTGTGTGTGCGAGAGAGAGAGAGAGTTGTCATGGGGCTACCTATACAGATGTGTGTGTCTGAGAATAGCGAGCAGCACAGTATAAATAAAAGGTGTGGAGTGTGTCACTGGTGCTCAGGAGAGAGAATGACTGAATTCAGGCAATTTCTCCCTCGGTGTTATGCAATATCCAGTGAGTGATATGAGAAGGAGCACAGTAGGGTTCAACAAGAGGAAATAAAGCCCAGAGGGACTGAGGCAGACAGTGTAGGTAGGCTAGCTAGCTGTGAGTCAACGCTTCTGGGATAGACTGTGTGCAACTCGTTAGAAGGGTATAGCCATAGACATGCACACATTCCGGAAGGCTCCACACCGGCCCTACATAGATACAGTGTTTGACTTGGACTGAAAGAGGTGCCGCCGGTACTCACTTTGGGTGACGGTACTGTTTATATTTAGGTGCAGAAGTTCCACAATACTTTTGAGCTAATATTCTTTAAGAGGAACAGGAGCTCAAGCAGTAGAACATTTGAGGTGCCGATACTCAGCTCTGGGGAGCTCCTGCCCAAGTCAAACACTGAATACATAGTCTACATACTTTAGGCCATGTATTTTTCTCTTTCGAAAACTACAGTGCGGAGAAAATGTATCCTATATACCAGATTCACTGGAACTACAGTATACATTCCTATAAGTTGGAAAGTAAACACAATGTCCTCCAATCCATTCACTGAATACTATCTAGTCTGACAAAAAGATAACTTTATGGCTGTTGTTTTTTCTTTCTCACAAAGGAAGAACATAGACACAAAACCTTGAAATACCGACATGTTTTGTTTTGAATCTGGCGGCAAAAGTAGCACCCCTACCCTGCGCCTCAGGGTCTTCTACAGTAGAGTGGAGGCATAACCATCTTATCTCATCGCAAGGGAGCTGCTCATTCTCTGGGTGTGTTCTCAATCTTCTCCCTGCACATTGAAGCCTCGGCTTGCTGTGTCTGAGCCAGTGAGCCTCTCTGGAAGCCACTGCTTCACTAAGAGCAAATAAGACTCAACTGCCTATCAGTCTTCAGTCAGGCACAGTGCTACTAAGAGGCCCTATACTTGATTACTGTACTTAGTGTCAAATAGAATTTTTCTCAAACAATAATTTTACATCAACTTAGTAGACGGCCAAGTACTTTGTTAGCCATTGAAAATACTAAGTAAACCATAGCCTAAACAGTTAATTATGGGAGACTAGCAACTTCCAATACAAGGCCACAAAGAGTACTGCCCTACAAATAATCTATGGACTACCAGATATGTGACACCTCCTCTATTTTCATCTTCAGCTTTGGAGGGGAGTTTGACAATGACACTTATGCAGAACAACATGCAAAGCAATAGTAGATCAACCAAAAAAGTTACTCAATGTACAACAAATGAGGACACACACACATACACAAAACTACCTTGAAAAATGCATGTTGAGGAAAATCAGTTTGCTGGGATCCTGCTGTCAAAATCAAAGCAACTAACACACTAACAATTCCATAGATATTATACTCAGCCGGTTCACAATAATGTACCCCCTTCTGTCTCTTTAAGTGGCAATCTGCACTTGCTACATCCATTTTTGGATGTATAAATTAATGATATGTACCCATTGATTTTTGAAGAATATAATTTATAAATGCCTCATGAGCTTAGTTCAACTATCCTACCCCATCAGAACCCAAAATATAAGCTTTTTTTACTCCAATGTTTGTAAACTAAGTAGCCTCAAAACATGTTTAAAATTATAATTTTGATTTCATGGCTGGTCAGTCCTTGCATCCATACCTCTGTCTATGAATTGAGAGTGGTTACATTTCTCCCTCAGCCGTTTACTAAAACAGGGGCAGCGAAAAAACACTCTGTTATTGTTTCCACTGCTGATTGCCCCTTTAAAGGCTTGCACATATTTCTAAGCAATCGATTAGATAAGCAGATACAGTCAGAGAAGAGAGAAGTCACCCACACACACCCATAATGCATGATAACCTCATCAGTTTGAGGAGGTTGTACAAAGACATTGCAGTGCCCTCTCCTGGTAAATACTTTCTATTACCGATTACCATGTTCAAAACATGGTTGAAATATACAGCATAGTACAGTAGGGCCTGTAATGGTATTTATTTTAGCAACTTCCATAGTTGCATTCATATCCAAGATACAAAACTGCTGTTTTCATGTTTTACATATTGTGATTTAAAAGCTGTGATTACAATTTTACAAATGTTACCACCATATTAATTAAAATCCACACCAAAATAGAAACACATAGCTATCTCAAGCATAGTAGTTATATAGGTACCGTTAGTCTTGAATAGGACACACGTTGGTGACCTGACTAGATCCTACGAAAGGCTTTTGTAGAGATGCACTTAGAGATGCAAGAGACTCTTTCATTGAAAAATAAAAAATGTAAATAAATAAATTGGCTTGTTGATGAATATCAATTTTCACTAAGGTAATTTGTTGCTGGTTCATAATTGCCATAGGTGTAAGTGTTTCTTGTTCTGACAGAGAGAGAAGGTGCTCTTTGGTGGTAGCGGGAGGCACACTGGTGTGTTCTTCTGCTTCAGGGATCTTGCGTCTCTATGCAGGAAGCGTAAGGGAGAAGTACCCCATCATGGTGTGCATATACAATGCTCGCTTCACTGTAAACCAAATAAACGCACTCTACCTACCGGTTCTAATAAAAGGGCAAATTGTATGAGATTGTCGGGCATCTTCATATTGCTTGAGATGCTGATTATTGATAAATGAAATAAGTGTACACACATTAAATAGGGTGTAATGTTTATTGAGCATACGCACATTAGGACAACAATGTAATGTGTTTAGGTTACGATGAAATGTACTGATAAACAAAGAATGCTATGAAATTAATTTGCCGCTGCCTTGTCAACAGGTATCTTATTAATTAATTTCAAAATAAGGCCTTTTAAATAATACAATAATTAGGTGGTTGCTTGGGTTTGTCCTGTTTTACACATGTACCAGTGTGTATTATACACATGTGAAATGGAAATGTACTTTTGGCATATCCCAAATCCCCCTGAGACACCCTCGAAGAGTGGGGTCAAGGCTGGGAGGAGGGGAGCTCAAACGTCTCTGCTGTAGATGTTTGAATAAAGTAAATAATAGTCCTGTTTTCATTTGTTTTTTCTTTAGCAATTTTGCAATGATTTCTGATTATGTAATCAATTGATTTATTAAATATGTTTCAAATAATCTCCGAATTACAGAATGTTACAAACGGGTTATTTTTATAAAAATAATCAAATAAAAAGACTAACCAAATACATTTGTTTGAACTTAGAATTGTACATAATACATCACTTTTCCCCCCAGAAATAAATCGCACCCCAGTTGTTTCATGGCAGCGTCATGTTTTGTGACTGCAATGCCTGTTTAACGGCAGTGAGCGTTTCTGACCAGAGATGGCGCTATTGAGAATATATTTTGTTTTAGTCCCGTTTCCCTCCATGGTTTCTCCTCTCCGCGGGTAACTTGGCGTTTGGCTCAGTTCATTATACAGTCCCATATTCTTCCTCCATTAGGGCATCTCTCTGCCTTTGGACTGAATATAAATTACACCGACACACAAGAGAAAAGTTCAACTTTCGTAGGGCGAGATGGACATGAAAAAGAGGATCCACTTGGAACTAAGAAACAGGACCCCATCTGATGTAAGTCGTGCCTTTTAAACCAAACCTTTAGTTTTCTGGCTAGCTTGATACTTTTTTGCTTTCCAAGTGACCTGTGTAGCTAATGGTGACCACATGGGCTTAATGTTTCTCATTTATTAATAGAGCAGAAAATACTTAACTGTAACAAGCTACATTACACTGTCCCCGTTGGGGCGTGAGGGGGAACAAGACAATATTCAATCGTTACTTTCGAAAGGCGATTATTTTTGCTTTCTGGCATTATTGCAGTGTTAAGTTTCACAGTCACTGGGTAGATGTTGCACACACACGGTTCGAATGCAACAACGTTGTCTCAATTATTTGTTAACTTCTACATCTGTGTTGTAGGAGACGTTTTTCCACGATGCGTTAGACATTGACGGAGTGGTTTATTTTATATAGACCTTGGTAGCCATGTTTGTTGCTAGCATAAATTCTAAAATGGGGCGCCCTTTATTACAATGCACTTAAATCCACAACAAGAATCAAAAATTAAGTTTATACCCCATGCCCCTACTTTTGTGATATCATTCATGAGATCACGGGTGGCTTCTTTTTGACATTTTCCACGAATTGGGTAGGGACACAGATTGCTAGCTAGCAAGCAAACAAAATTAGTCATTAACGTTTGTTCTCACGACTCATGCACATCTTGTAGGCTACAACTGCTACTATTACATCCCCTTTTCGCAAGCTAGTAATGTAACGTTTATATTACTTGCTAAGAATCAACTGAAGTTGAGGGAATTAGCCAGCTACAATGTCGCCGATGATCTAACGTTGCATGCCTACCCTAACATTCCGTCAAATATTATTGTTCGACTTGAGATACATAAACTAAATAATTTCTCGCAAATTAAAGCTGATTTGTTACAATGTTGCTAATTCGCAGCGGCCAGCGAATGTTTGGTTCCCGCCATATTATTCCCCACAACTACCACGAAAGCAAACGAAATACTTATTGAAACTGGCAAACCTCCACGTTCAGATTCGGTATTTTGTATGTTAATAATTTAAAATGTCTAATGCTTAGGCTACCGACAATCTCCGAATAACGTGTTGGTCGTCGGCTCGTGCAATAGCCTGCCTGAATGACACGAGACAGAGGAAACTGCGTTCGGTGCGTGGGTTGCTAAAACTCGACGTTGACGCTCTCTGGTTTTCATGCAAACATTGATAAAAATATTCTACATTGAAAGTTAATTTTAAGGGATGATTTTACGTAATTACTGCATGTAAACAGTCATCCATCTCCGGAGAGTTTAGAGAACTCTGCATACTGTATCTCAGGAATCGCCATGTTGTCATTCTGCCGTCTTTGAAGCTCTGGAGAAATGAGGCTCCATCTTTGTTTGACTAATTTCCGTTCTGAATATTTCCTTCGACGTTGTTTACGAAACGGTGATATAATGTAACAAACTGTCATATCGGTCGTTCGCTCGACGACTAGGCGATCCATTTCCCCAATAAATTCGATTTTAAAATAAAAAAGTGCATCTTTACATGGTATATTCGCAATCTTTTCCATTGCTGTAGGGTAGGTAATGGCGGGCAGTCAGGCTTCTCTTTGCAGGTCCTCAACTGCACGGCAGCGCTTAAAAGGGCAATGGCTAGCCTGTAGCGAGCTTGCTAACAAAAAGCATTGCATGTGTCATTAGTGACTGAACAGCGGGCAAGTGAAGGTAGAACTGTATTGTGCGGTTCTTCCTCGTGGCAGCTGGTTTAAAGAAACAACCGCGGTGCCTCGACATAAAACATCATGCAACCAAATACCTTTATTGATGACTCCACTCGACAGCCTTATCAATGTTTCACTTTGCATCAATGTTTCACTTTGCCAATGTGCAAATCATGATATTTGACGTTCAGCGTTAACTTTCTTCAACCCTTTTATCGAGTTTTTGTTGCGTAACGACTGTCCCTCACGTGAACTTTTTAAACGATGAGATTTTGTTGTGAGGAATTGAAAGGTTGCAAGTATTCATACATAAATCAGGAAAACGTCAGAATAACAACCACTCCTGTCATTGAGATCCATATTTTGTGTATTGACCTTTTTCAATCATGAAGTTTAGATTCAATCGTAGTTTTTGTTGTTGTATTAATGCCGCAAATGTTGTTGTCAACATGTAACCATTCTTAACAGATTTTCCCACACCATTTTTGCATATATGCGTAAAATAACGCTTTTATAATATGTGTGCATCCTCAGTTTTAGTGTTTGTAGTGCATCTGTAAACAATGCATACATATGCTTTTCTTTGAATTACAATTTTACACATTTTTATAGGTACGAGAACTTGTCCTGGATAACTGCAGATCAAATGAAGGGAAAATTGAAGGTCTCACAGCAGAATTCGTCAATCTGGAATTCCTCAGTTTGATAAACGTTGGCCTAATCTCAGTCTCCAACCTTCCCAAACTTGGGAAACTCAAAAAGGTAATTTTTTTTTTTTTTACACAAGTTACTTAGTTACAGTATTGTAATGACCTGACTAGATCATAAAGGAGCAATTGTCCAGACAGAAAAAACGTTTTTTGTTGACTCCTTTAAAAAAAAACGTAAATTCTGCCTGGGGGGTATAGAAAGAGCCATTGTATGCATTCCTAATGGCAACCTATTCCATATATAGTGCACTATTGAGGGCCCTTGTCAAACGTAGTGCACTGTTATGTAAGGAATAGGGTTCCATTTAGGGCATAGTCATTGTTTTCTGAAAGACTGTTACTTGCTTGGGAGTTTTTTTGTTGTTGACAGAGGTGACTGATATGTCTTCACATTATGTTGCAGTTGGAACTCAGTGACAACAGAATCTCTGGTGGCCTTGACGTGCTAGCAGAGAAACTCCCCAACCTCACACATCTAAATCTAAGCGGGAACAAACTGAAAGACATCAGTACGTTGGAACCTTTGGTAGGTACACCAAACTCCCGGTAGAGCACAATACAGTGCGACACCATCTCATTGTCTCAGGCTATGCCTCAAATGACACTATTCCTTGTATAGTTGGCAGGCAGATTTGTTTTATACTAATTTCTGATTTGTTTCCCTATGTGGCTCTAGTCAAAATTTGTTTGCTAGCCTATATGGGCAAAAGGTGTGCTCTAAAATCAAATTAGATTTATTCAGACAGTGTTTTTTCACACCCTAATTACCCTACACCCATTTGGTCCCACAGAAAAAGCTGGACAGCCTGAAGTCTCTGGACCTGTTCAACTGTGAGGTGACCAACCTGAATGACTACAGGGAGAGTGTGTTCAAGCTGCTCCCTCAGCTTACCTACCTGGACGGGTACGATGTGGAGGACCGAGAGGCATCCGACTCGGACGGAGAGGTCGACGGTGTGGACGATGACGAGGATGAGGGTGGGCATCCATTTTTTTGTGTGTTTTGAGGGAATATGAGGAATGTGCAGATGTGAGTTGAATGGGGGTCTTCTGTAGCTCAGTTGTTAGCCCATGACGCTTGCAACGTCAGGATAGTAGGTTCGATTCCCGGGATCACCCATACATAAAATGTATGCTCGCGTGACTAAGTCGCTTTGAATTAAAGCATCTGCTAAATGGCATATTATATATTACAATCCATATTAGTATATCGTGGGTGTTTTGTCATGCAAGGGAATTTTATTGTTTATTTGTACGGTTTGTCGGCATGTGATAACTGACAATGGATGTGATTAGATATTTATTAGGATCTTTTAGTCCTCAGTTGGACTAATCTACCAAGAGTCCTTAAACATAAAAATACAATTTGTAATATGATCACATTTTCACATAACACACTGTTGCAAACAGACATAATACACTGACATTGACCAGATAAATACTCTTTAACACTCTGAAAAGAGAGATTGATTCCTTCATCTACCATAGTCCTGCACAACCTTCCAATGTATTAGATCTAAATGGTTCTAATGTATTATTTGAATTTCTATATTGAAATGTTTTTGGTTTGCTCAGATAAATTATTCAATTGCTCTGAATCAAAATGTGATGTATTTATTTTGTTTTTAGAAGATGAGGAGGGAGAGGAGGAAGACTTTGATGAGGAGGATGATGATGATGAAGAGGGAGTAGAAGGAGAGGAGGAAGATGAGGTCAGCGCCGATGAGGAGGTAAACCCCTTTTTGGTTTGTTTGACTCAATAGTTTTAAAGATCAACAGGGGGCATATTGTTGATTCTGACCTGCTCTGTCCCTTCTTTCCAGGAGGAAGACCTTGGCATTGATGGTGAAGTTGAAGATGAGGAGGATGAGGACGAGGATGAAGAGGGTATGTCATTGTCATACTTTTTGTCACAAGCTCATGTCTGAAACTCATGTTAAAAAGTTTAACTTTGGGATACTTTACTAAGTACAGTGTAATAACTCTTTCTCACTTCCCCTAGAAGTTGAGGCTGTCAAAGGCGAGAAGAGAAAGCGAGAACCCGATGATGAAGATGACGATGATGATGACGATGAGGACGACGATTAAGAGCAAAAAACAAGAGCCTGTCAAGTTACCAACCCGTTCCCTCTCCACCCTTACACCCTGCCTACGCCACGTCTCTCCCCCAGCTTTGAGTCCCCGTGTGGGGAAAGACTGTACTGGATGGGTGGTCCGAGTGGAGCTGCCTGCTCCCGATGGAACCGAGAGCTATTCCCAAGGTTCTCAAGCAGCGCACCACTCTGCATTCCACAATTTCACTGTCAACTCCCCCTTTATGTATACCTGTGTGAGGACTTTGGGACTGGTATCTAGTTTTGGGTCTGTGCTTTTTAATATTTTGTTGGATGAACTCTGAATTTATATTTTATGTTGTTGGGTTTATTATTTCTTCCCCCTCTTCTTTTGTCTTTGTTTTATTTTTCGTTCCTTATCCCCCCCCCCCCAATAAAATTATTGCTATAGCAGCTGTGTGATGAGCGAGCTATGATTTTGTGGCCGCCTGTTGCACAAATCAAGGTTGTAGCTACATTTTTACTTCCTGTATGACCAAACTACTTTGTAAATAAAATGTTACAATTTTGCGCTTTGCTCTAGAGTTTAATGAATCTGAGTTAAGTGCAAGTCGTCTGTCTCACCCCCTGCTGATTGCAATAGGTTGCCTCAGTGGGAAAAGTCTGTAACTCGTTTTTATATTACATAGAATATTAATTTCCTTAAGGCCTCAGAATGGAAACTTCAAAGTCACTCTACAAGATGACATGTTGCACCTCATCATTTTATTATTTTGAATGGGAGGGAAGGAAAAAATGGGAAGATGTGAAATCCACTTTAACCCCAGAGCTGCCATGTGTTCGCACTTCTCTTTGTATGTTTGACTTTGAGAGTTGCAAAAGAGGTTATTGGTTCAATTCTAATTTGTTTCGCTTTGAGTGCTCTTAGAGATTTGAGGATTCTAGTGCCCAAAAGCCTGTTTTAGCATGTACAGCAGGACTTTCAGCATTTTGAAGTAGTCAACTGGGTGGGACTTCCTATGGCTTAAGGAAAGATCACAGAATTCCATCCAGGTCACCAGGAGGAATCAGCCAATGAATTAGACTTGTGAGTAAACATTCCATAACTGCAGATGGTAGTAAATTGTCAACCTTAAAATATGGCTGTGCAGTTGAGTATGTGCCTTCAATCCATGAGGTTATGGGTTCAAACCCCCATTTCCTGTTTTCTAGTGTATATTTACCGATGTCAAATTTAAGAAAATAAGTATAATGAATGTGAAGGAGTCAGTGGCTCTGGCATAAGGATCTCCCCCCTAAGCAAGGGATTATAAAGTTGAACCTGGCTCTGGAGCAGGGTTGCCTTAACACTGCGGACTGCCACAGAGCGCATCAAGGCCACTGGGAGTGGCTGCATAACATAAGATGGCCAGAAAGTGGTGATGTTGGCCGGAAGGGTGCCATAAATGATCGAGTTCCCCCCTGGGGTGCCTGAACACTAACCAGCAGTGATTATGGGGATAAGTCCCTGGAAAAAAGTTTACACTTAGTTTTAATAGGCAAAAAATGCTCTTAAAGAACAAAGTGTCTACTTTTTTCAGGGATTTTCCACCGTTACCTGTGCTGTACTCAGGAGGAGAGGAGACCCCAGGTATTCATAACCATTTTTTTTAGCGTGAATGCCACCACATTGCCCAGCTTGTAAACTCAGCAAAAAAAGAAACGTCCCCTTTTCATGACCCTGTCTTTCAAAGATAATTTGTAAAAATCCAAATAATTTCACAGATCGTCATTGTAAAGGGTGTAAACACTTTCCCATGCTTGTTCAATTAACCATAAACAATTAATGAACATGCACCTGGGGAACGGTCTTTAAGACACTAACAGCTTAAAGACGGTAGGCAATTAAGGTCACAGTTCTGAAAACTTAGGACACTAAAGAGAACTTTCTACTGACTCTGGAAAAACACCAAAAGAAAGATGCCCAGGGTCCCTGCTCATCTGCGTGAACGTGCCTTAGGCATGCTGCAAGGAGGCATGAGGTCTGCAGATGTGGCCAGTGCAATAAATTGCAATGTCCATACTGTGAGATGCCTAAGACAGTGCTACAGGGAGACAGGATGGACAGCTGATCGTCCTCGCAGTGGCAGGCCACGTGTAACAACACCTGCACAGGATCAGTACATCCGAACATCACACCTGCGGGACATGTACAGGATGGCAACAACAACTGCCCGAGTTACACCAGGAACACACAATCCCTCCATCAGTGCTCAGACTGTCCGCAATAGTCTGAGAGAGGCTGGACTGAGGGCTTGTAGGCCTGTTGTAAGGCAGGTCCTCACCAGACATCACTGGCCCTATGGGCACAAACCCACCGTTGTTGGACCAGACAGGACTGGCAAAAAGTGCTCTTCACTGACGAGTCGCGGTTTTGTCTCACCAGGGGTGATGGTCGGATTCTCGTTTATCGTCGAAGGAATGAACGTTACACCGAGGCCTGTACTCTGGAGTGGGATCGATTTGGAGATGGAGAGACATGGTCTGGGGCGGTGTGTCACAGCATCATCGGACTGAGCTTGTTGTCATTGCAGGCAATCTTCTCAACGCTGTGCGTTACAGGGAAGACATCCTCCTCCCTCATGTGGTACCCTTCCTGCAGGCTCATCCTGACATGACCCTCCAGCATGACAATGCCACCAGCCATACTGCTCGTTCTGTGTGTGATTTCCTTCGAGACAGGAATGTCAGTGTTCTGCCATGGCCAGCGAAGAGCCCGGATCTCAATCCCATTGAGCACGTCTGGGACCTGTTGGATCGGAGGGTGAGGGCTAGGGCCATTCCGCCCAGAAATGTCCGGGAACTTGCAGGTGCCTTGGTGGAAGAGTGGAGTAACATCTCACAGTAAGATCTGGCAAATCTGGTGCTGTCCATGAGGAGGAGATGCACTGTAGTACTTAATGCAGCTGGTGGCCACACCAGATACTGACTGTTACTTTTGATTTTGACCCCCCCTTTGTTCAGGGACACATTATTAAATTTCTGTTAGTCACATGTCTGTGGAACTTGTTCAACTTATGTCTCAGTTGTTGAATCTTGTTGTGTTCATACAAATATTTACACATGTTAAGTTTGCTGAAAATAAACACAGTTGACTGTGAGAGGACATTTCTTTTTTTGCTGAGTTTATATGAACCTACAACCTTGTGCTCCAGGGGGACCAGCCTTTCCACAGGGTCAGATGCCCATTCACACTTCAAACTGTTCTCTGCATTCATTTGATATGAAGAAATGCTGAAATAGGGAAAAGAGGAGAGGGTTTGATAGAGGACTCATCTTTGTATCTGTGCCATTATAGTGTCTGTGACAGCATGGGCAGCGCCATTGAGGCTATCTCCATTTTAAAGAGGTACATTTTCTTATTCTGCATTGGCTGATTGCTCCCAACTTATAGGAAACCCTACCCAGTTGGCTACTTTAAAATGGTGGAAGCCCTCAATGGCAATGGCCATGTTGAAACGGGTCATATCTGTAACCCAGAGGTAATCCCTGTTGCTGCCTTAGCCAATCAGAGGGATAGTAGGGGAAGTGAAGGGAACAAATGACAATAGCCGTGGGGCAGAGACATTTGTATAGTGAGTACCGTGTGTCAGAGTAGTTTAGGGTGAGCTCAGATCGCGACCCTAGATTCCAGGAAATACTAGGGTTTCCTCTGAGTCTCGTGAAGAAACGTCATCTGGCTAATTAGAAAAGCGATCCCTCTGTTTCTCACCACTGCACTGAATACGGACCGCTCTCGCCTGCATTGGGACTCCCGCTCCAGAAGCCACACACACAAACACGAAGCACAGGCCTGCAACGTAGTAAAATGTATTACATTACAGAGCTCTGATAGTTAAGGGGTACCTGTTTTTTAAAGGTTGCAACCTTTTTGACTGTTATTGAATGTGTATGCTTTTACATGTATGGTGAATGACAGTGATATGGTTTTAAGTCTATTGGTTGACTTGGTGCCATACTGACTGGTTTATGTTTACCCGCAATTTAATATCTTATATGATTTATGAATATGTCTATTTACTGAGAGAGGTGTTGCTTTTCCATACCTAATATCATTTCTGAAATGAGACATTTTGCTGCGTGCATTTTGTTTCTGTGTGTCTGATAACGGGTCAGGTTAAACTAAGGGTATTTGAATAGGGAATTTGTATTTGTATTTATTATGGATCCCCATTAGCTGCTGCCAAGGCAGCAGGAGAACACACCTGGGGTTGAGAATGAGAACACACCTGGGGTTGAGAATGAGAACACACCTGGGGTTGAGAATGAGAACACACCTGGGGTTGAGAATGAGAACACACCTGGAGTTGAGAATGAGAACACACCTGGGGTTGAGAATGAGAACACACCTGGAGTTGTGAATGAGAACACACCTGGGGTTGAGAATGAGAACACACCTGGGGTTGAGAATGAGAACACACCTGGGGTTATTTACACCTGGGTTTAGTTAGACCCCAGACCACTATCAACCAGACTTCTCCCTGGTTAGGAAAATGGGTGTTACATATCCAAATGTAACACTACCCAGGAAAGGGACGAAAATATCCAGTAGCCTTAGAAATAAGGTTAATGAAATCAATAACATCAGATAGCATTCATATTAGCCATTTCTTAGATAATCAATTTTATGATACAACAGTAGCAATGCAAGGATATAACATCTATAGAAGAGACAAGAATGCTTATGGGGGAGGTGTTGCTATATATATATTCAGAGCCATATCCCAGTAATGCTTAGAGAAGATCTTATGCCAAGTGTTATTGAAGTGTTGTGGTTGCAGGTTCAGCTGGCACATCTAAAGCCTTTTCTTTTGGGGTGTTGCTATAGGCCACCAAGTGCTAACAGTCAGTATCTAAATAATATGTGTGAAATGCTTGATAGTGTACAGTATGTGATGTAAACAGGTCTACTTTCTCAGGGACCTGAATATTGACTGGTTTCATTAAGCTGTCCGCTCAAGAGGAAGTTTCTCACTTTAACCAGTGCCTGTAATCTGGTTCAGGTTATTAATCAACCTACCAGGGTGTTTACAAACACCACAGGAACAAGATCATCCACATGTATTCATCACATTTGTACTAACACTGTAGAACTTTGTTGTAAAGCTGTATCCGTACCCATTGGATGCAGTGATCACAATATAGTGGCTATATCCAGGAAAGCCAAAGTTCCAAAAGCTGGGCTTAAAATAGTGTCCAAAGATTTTGCTGTGACTCTTATGTGGATGATGTTCAAAATATTTGTTGGTCTGGTGTGATTAATGAGGAGCATCCAGGTGCTGCACTTGATGCATTTATGAAATAGCTTCTTCCAATTATGGATAAACATGCACCTGTTAAGAAACTGACTGTTAGAACTGTTAAGGCTCCATGGATTGATGATGAATTGAAAAACTGTATGATTGAAAGAGATGGTGCAAAAGGTGTGTTTAATAAGTCTGGCTACACATCTGACTGACTTACTGAAAATTGAGAAATTATGTGACTCAACTCAACAAAAGAAGAAGAAACTATATTATGAATCAAAGATTAATGATATAAAGAATGATGGGAAAAACACTTTGGAATACTTTAAATTAAATTATGGGCAGAAAGACAAATTCAACTCCATCTTTCATCAAATCAGATGGCTTATTCATCACAAAACCATTTGATGTTGCCAATTATTTTAATGATTACTTTACTGGCAAAGTGGGCAAACTTAAGCAGGAAATGCCGACAACGAATCGTGAGCCATCGTACTAATGCAAAAAAAAACTAATAATGAAAGAAAAGCATTGCAAGTTAGAATTTTGTAAAGTTAGTGTGGGAGAGGTGAAACAATTATTGTTATCAATCAATAATGACAAACCTCCTAGCATTGACAACTTAGACAGGAAGCTACTGAGGATGGTAGCTGACTCTATAGCCACTCCTATCTGTCATATCTTTAATCTGAGCCTAGAGGAAAGTCTTTGTCCTCAGGCCTGGAGGGAAGCCAAAGTCATTCCGCTACCCAAGAGTGGTAAAGCGGTCTTTACTGGTTCTAACAGCAGACCAATCAGCTAGCTGCAAGCTCTTAGCAAACTGTTGGAAAATATTGTGTTTCACCAAATACAATGCTATTTCTCTGTAAACAAATTAACAGACTTTCAGCATGCTTATAGAGAAGGGCATTCAACATGTACACCACTGACACAAATGACTGATGATTGGTTGAAAGAAAGTGATAACAAGAAGATTGTGGGAGCTGTACTGTTAGATTTCAGTACAGCCTTTGATATTATTGACCATAACCTGTATTTTGAAAACGTACATTACCAGTCAAAAAAACATTACATTTGTGTTATTTCATAGTTTTGATGTCTTCACTATTATTCCACAATGTAGAAAATAAAGAAAAACCCTGGAATGAGTAGGTGTGTCCAAACTTGGTACTGTATGTGTTATGGCTTTTCAACCTCAGCTCTGAATCCACGATATGGCAATCTAATATAACTCAGAGGGTTTTCTTTAATGGAAACATATCTAATGTCAAACATGTAAAGTGTGGTGTACCGCAGGACAACTCTCTAGGCCCTCTACTCTTTCTATTTTTACCAATGACCTGCCATTGGCATTAAACAAAGCATATGTGTCCATGTATGCTGATGATTCAACCCTATGCAAATCAGCAACCACAGTTAATGAAGTCACTGCAACCCTTACAAAGAGTTGCAGTCTGTTTTGGAATGGGTGGCCAGTAATAAACTAGTCCTGAACATCTCTAAAAGTAAGAGCATTATATTTGGTACAAATCATTCCCTACATTCTAGACCTCAGCTGAATCTGGGAATTAATGGTGTGGCTGTTGAACAAGTTGAGACTAAATTACTTGGATGTTACCTTAGATTGTAAACTGTCATGGTCAAAACATATAGATTCAATGGTTGCAAAGATGGGGAGAGGTCTGTCCGTAATAAAGAGATGCTCTGCTTTTTTGACAACACATTCCACAAAGCAAATCCTGCAGGCTCTAGTTTAGTCTTATCTTGATTATTGTCCAGTCATATGGTCAAGTGCTGCAAAGAAATTCCTAGTTAAGCTGCAGCTGGCCCAGAACAGAGCAGCACGTCTTGCTCTTCATTGTAATCAGAGGGCTAATATTAATACTATGCATGGCAGTCTCTCTTGGTTAAGAGTTAAGGAAATACTTACTGCTTCACTTCTTGTTTTTATAAGAAACATTAACGTGTTGTAAATTCCAAATTGTTTGCATAGTCAACTAACACACAGCACTGACACACACACTTACCCCACCAGACATGCCACCAGGGGTCTTTTCACAGTCCCCAGGTCCAGAACAAATTCAAGGAAACGTACAGTATTATACACAGCCATGACTGCATGGAAGTCCCTTCCATCTTATATAGAGCAAGTGAACAGAAAACCTGGTTTCAAACAACAAATAAAGCAACACCTCATGGCACAACGCCTCTCCCCATGTGACCTACTTGTTGTGTGTATGTACTAACATGTGTACACACACACACACGTAAATTGTAAAGTATTTTGTCTGTATGTGCCGGACCCCAGTAAGACTAGATGTCGCTAATGGGGATCCTAATAAATCAAATCAAATAATGTGTCCCCTATTAATCTCTATGGTTTGTCCCCACAACTTCCTGAATGCAAGGCCCTCCCCTTCCTCATCAAAGATTATGGATATACAGGGTGCCTCCCGAGTGGCGCAGTGGTCTAAGGCACTGCATCGCAGTGCTAGCTGTGCCACTAGAGATTCTGGGTTCGAGTCCAGGCTCTGTCGCAGCCGGCTGCGACCAGGAGACCCATGGGGCGGCACACAATTGGCCCAGCGTCATCCGGGTTAGGGGAGGGTTTGGCCGGGAGGGATGTCCTTGTCCCATTGCGCACTAGCGACTCCTGTGGTGGGCCGGCCGCAGAGCACGCTGACATGGGTCACCAGGTGTACAGTGTTTCCTCCGACACATTGGTGTGGCTGGCTTCCAGGTTAAGTGGGCATTGCGTCAAGAAGCAGTGCGGCTTGGTTGGGTTGTGTTTCGGAGGACGCACGGCTCTCGGCCTTCGCCTCTCCCGAGTCCGTACGGGAGTTGCAGCGATGAGACAAGACTGTAACTACCAATTGGGGAGAAAAAGGGGTAAAAAAAAAAAAAAAGAGTATGGATAAGATACTTGTCTGTCCTCCCTCACAACAGGAGTCTTCGTCCACAAAGCGGCACGGTGGGGTGTCTAGCTCCCGCCTATCCTTTCTTTGGATCGGTAGATACATCTCATTATGTTGATGTCAACCACCTGTATTCAATGGAGAAAGATGCTATGCTACTAGCCTCATGCCATGAATGTGCATAGCCATCTCGAGACAACACCGATATAAAGCAACCGGGATGTCACGTGTCTTACTTATATCAGTACACTTGTAACCACCTAAGCATTACGAAAACTTATTTTAAATCAAATAAACCTCACATAGAAAATAAGCCATTCATTGTTGACAAAATTTGACACTTTCTCATTGACCTCGATACAAAAACTCCTTGCTTGGTGGGCTAAACAACAACAGAAAATGCCACCTGCTGGAGGGAGTCAGATTTTCCGGTAGTTGGATCTCCCTCTTCCTCTTTGTCATAATGCACCTGAACCATAGAGATAGATGGAGGACTAGTGAACAAAAGCCCGTTTTAGCATGGGAAGCGCCATTGAGGACTTTCACAATTTTGAAGTAGTCAACTGGGTGAGACTTCAAATGGGTATCAAAAGACTTGAAAAAATACGTAAAATATCCAAAGTAATGTTTTCACCTATTTTTTTATTCTCTACACCTGATGTATTTCTTGATATATATAAAAACAATATTAAACATAACAGGAACAAAATTAGAATCATTTCATAAATTGTTCACTGTATTTGTGTGAACACTAATATTAATATTCATTCTGAAAGACATCATAATACCTATACAAAAGAAAACTAAAATTGCAGCTTGATTCTTAGGCACAGTAAGGCTCAGTCATGATATTGCCCAGCAGAAACCCTCCATTTTCAACTGATTTATACAGACGTCCTTGTTTCCAATGAGCAAGATAATGCTAGTGATCGTAGTGTATTTCCCTCAAGCTACTGCTCTTTCTACTGCTAAAATATTGCTTCTGTAAAAATGTATAAATGGGACACACACACAGTTTGGGGATTTAAAATGCCATCAAGTCCCTGGAATGGACTTTGTGATTTGGTCTTGACCGTATCTTTTCTGAAGAGAAATGGGATACAGTAGTCGGTGAAGTCTACAATGCTTAAAGAGGCCTAGGCACCAAAGTAGTAGTACAAGGATGTGATTGCCAGATATCTAGCCATTGTAGTTGGCAGTAAATGCAAAAGGTCTACAAAAGACCTAGAGACGTATTGCTAAAGTACACATGCCAAGCTAGCTAGACAAGATAGACTACATGCACTCCACAATGACCATCAGGATTACAATAACAGTCGGTTTTCAGATTGTTTCTGTCTTCCCTAAGGTGCCATCAGCCAAGTAGTGACTCCATTCAGTCAAGTACCATTTAGAAATATTACCCTTCACATGGCAATACTCTGACTGAGCTACATTGGCCTGCATATATGAGCTGAACAAAAAGGCTAAAACCAAACACATTGCAGGTGCCCTGGCCCACTTAGTGCAATATTATCCAAGCATATGCAGTTACGTGTTAATGTATTATTAATAAATCTATACTAGCAGTGAAAGTGGTTTGCTTGCCCTCATGCTGCTCTTTGACCACGGTCAAAAATACTGCTCTCTATGGGAATAGGGGATGTCTTCTCTAGATGCCTGCTCACAAGTGTTGAATAGATCACAATTATATTTTGGCGTATGTGTGCCGTGCTTGTGTAAAATGTCGATATTCAAGTCAAACGTTGGCCTCTTGCTTTTCTTTGGACAGGGGCAGTGGGTCTCTGATTGTCTAACTAACATATCATGATGCACAATTACAGAGCAGTTCAAATCCCATTTCATGCCATAGTATTTCCATTTCAAACTATTATGAACCACCAAGTAAGTACTTGTGCAGCAGAGGAGGCTGGCGGGAGGAGCTATAGGAGGATGGGCTAATTGTAATGGCTGGAATGGAATAAATGGAACGATATCAAACACATGTTTGACTCTGTTACATTCATTCCATTCCAGCCATTAAAATGAGCATGTCCTCCTACAGATCCTCCAACCAGCCTCCTCTGTAGTGCATCACAAAAGCAATGGACATCATATCAAAAACAAAGGCTTAGTGTTATCCTGAACGTTCCAAATTAGCCTGCTCCAAACACATATATTCCCCTCTACAGTTTCCTCTGTTGTTTTCAAGAGACAACCCAATCACTTGGGTCAGCACTTACAAATTAACAACATAGTTATTAAGTTCCCTGTTAAGTCATATATTACACAATGGCTTTTTGAGGTTCATTCAATCCCTTAAAAAAAAAAAAAACATTCCTACTTTTACACAGCGGCTTCGGGAACAATGAAAACGGATGGACCAGCACCAGACAGGGAAACAGTAAAACTTTGTGTGCCCTACCAACCCACTCCCTACATGATGTGGTGTGTGTGTGTGTTATCTGACAGCGTTAGACATACTCAATGGTGTGCCTGAAGCATAGAGCTGTGGCCACTGGTGTGAAAACATGCCTCTGTAATTGGTCATCATTCCATACGGCTACCTTTTCTTGTCCACAAATAAAAAAGAAACAGAATAAATAAATGCAATTTTAAAAACGACAAGTGAGATTCCCTTGGCTGCTTTCGGGTAAAATAAATTGTGTATTTAAAAGCTGCTGGGCAATGATTGTTCTTTCAGTTGATTGATCTTTCACCAGTTTACCAGTCATTAAAACAAAACGCAGCTTCATTAAAGTTAGACTCACCGAAATGACGTTGCCACGAGCAGCACCGCAGATATTGTGACGAGTGAGATGCAAGACTTCGTTCTCACAGTCACACACTGTATATGCGCATGTGCACGGGTTCTCTTCACGCTGTTCACACCACGGTAGCGGGACCAATAAAGCGGAGAAGTTTCGCCTCACGCTTCAACGCCCTTAGTTGTTGTGGAAATTGACCCACTATGTTTACTTTCTGCATCTACGTCATATCGCTGAGTCTACCTTTAAATGCAAAAGACCCAAATTGACTCAATATAAACAAAATGAAGCACGTCTCTTTCCCCCTCTCTCACCCACACATATATTCTGTCATTCTAGATGTAAACATCACCGCAGACATCTCCACCAGCATCCATCCATGTACAGTTGTTTAAATATGCAAAATCACAAAGCATAGAAAATAAATTCAGTGTATCTTACAATCATGTGTGACATCTGCTCCCATCCAGACAACATTCAAATATAACCAGGAGACAACCACACCATCTTTTAAAGACAGGCACGTACATCTTATTTTCATTATTTTTCAAATAAAAAGGGCATAAACATATTTTTTTACCACAAAAACAAAACTAAAATACATCAAACTTGCATAGCTCTGAAGCGTACAAAAGGAGAAACGAAAACTGACTTTGGGGAGAGGAGCAGTGAGAGGGACAAGCGGCTTACATGTATAGTGATGCGGTAGCATTAAAATATGTTTCATATTGAGGAGTGACTGAGAGTCTATGGGTGTATGTACATATATGGGGGACATGAGAAGCCTTGGTGAGGCTTTGACCCATCCACAGAGACAGATAGTGTTCTGAGATGAGACAGCGAGGCCCCTGGGAAGGGCCCTTGTCTTTAGGGTAAGGAAGGTGGGGGTCGAGGGGTTAGAGGGGTGTTAATTACAGTGAGACCCCCAGAGTGAGAGAGCGGGGGAGGGGGTGGTCAGAGAGTAATCCAGGGAGGTGAGGGTGGCTTGGTACGACGGGGGGGCAAGGTGAGCCTCTTCTCAGTGCGAGCCCTGGGAATTCCTCACGTTGTTGATCTCTAGCTCCAGCTGCTTGATGCGTACGTCCCTCTGGTTGAGCATCTCCCGCAAACGCCGGATCTCCTCCTGCTGCTTGTGGAACTTCAGACGCAGCTGCACACCCAACACACACACAAACGCACGCACGTACGGAACACACATTGAGAAAGAATGTGAGTGAGTGCAAGACTAGGGCCAGGATATTTTCTGACCCTATATAGTCACCTACAAAACTCCTACCCTACCCATGATGGGATAGGATACAGTCAGTACAGCCTCCATACACTAAACCTTCCTCAACCCACGGTAGAATGGTATACAACCAGGCTGGGTAACTCACATCAAAACCGCCCCATACCTCGTTCTCTGTTTTGGGAGGCGAGCAGAGCGTGGGGTCCTGTCCGTTGCTGACAGACGTCTTACTCCTGCACTCCTTGCCCTCCTTGTTACCAAGCTGGTCCTGGATGTACGCCAGCTGCAGTTGGCCTGGTCGGCTCTGGGACCTCCGAGTGCCCAGGGAGTTGCCCAGCCCCTTACTGCCCAGGCCGGAGCTCAGCTCCGGGTAGGAGTCCGGTACTCGACTCCCAGGCTTCAGGGACTGGAGCACCGGGCCTAGTGGAGGTGGAAGGTGAGAGAGCAAACATGATGTTAATGTAATGATTACCTTCTTACTGTCTCACATATGGTTGGTTGATGATAACACAACACAATGCTATTGTTGTCAAGATTTCTTTGAAGGTCAACATATATATACTGTATATATTTTTTACATCAGAACATTTGAATTACGAACACAATTTATAACCAAATCAAGGTTCAAAGACATGATAGAGGACGATGGAATATAAACTTTCCAGGGTCTTCTTTGCACAGGACATTGCAGGGTAGATATATATTGTACGAATGGTGCATAATGGGCAACTTCCTGGCAATTCACATGACAAATGAGAATGTCACATCTCGTAGAGGAGCAAATAGGATGCAGCTGAGGCTTCTAGGCAGACATGGGTTCAAACACTATTTGAAATACTTCAACTGGGCTAAATTGAGTTTGCCAGGGGCAATGGAACCAATAGAATAGTATCAAAACTGCAAACCCCGCCCATCTGGTACTCCAGGCAGGCTAAAGCAAAATGCTCCACATTTTTGAAAGATTTTAAATAATATTTGAACCCAGGTCTGCATCTACTGTAGGTAAACAGATTTCATGGTCAGCTAAATGGACATCTTGATCCTCCTTTGACCTTTTCACTGTAGGGGGCAGCAAATGGAATCCATGTTATCTCAAACGGATAACTAATATCCAGCATTAGGCCCTATTAGGACCTTAGATTGAGAGACAGCAATGTGACCTCGCTGTAAATGAAAGAGCCTGCATGTCTGATGGCTGACCCCGTACACTGATAATCCGTATTCTGATCATATTGAAATACACAATACACTTTTTGATACATAATGTATAAATATCCCTTGAATATACGTATACTACTGATAATGTACAAATCCCTTTTGAATACAGTTCTTCGTTTCCTTAGTATAGCCAGCTACTTGTGCTTAATATTGCAGTTTCCTCATTGCATAATTGAGGTTATTAAACTATGGAGAAACAGGATATGTAACAGTTTAACTTTACGTCAGTCCCGTCGCCCCGACCCGGGCACGAACCAGGGACCCTCTGCACACATCAACAACAGTCACCCACGAAGCATCGTTACCCATCGTTACCCTACTTCAGCCGAACCACTACTTCAAGTTCTCAGAGCAAGTGACGTCACCGACTGAAAGGCTGCTAGCGCACTAGCTAGCCATTTCACATCGGTTACACATACGATAACCCTGCTCATCCGCACGACCACCCTCTCTCTGTGGTGGTGACCTCTGACCTTTGTCAATGCCGCTAAGCCACTCCTCGGCCGACATGGCGGCCGCGCTCGCCGCCGTCATGGGGTAGATGTCATCCTGGTACGACTCCGACTACAGGGGACGCAAATACACACACGTACACACAGTTGATGCTGAGTTTGTCATGTTTTCACTACATTGCACTAACGCATTTGGATCAGTAGATTGTGACAACATTGTATTCAAGTGCTCAGTAGATTGACTACATTGTGTTCTAGTGCTCAGTAGATTGTGACTACATTGTGTTCTAGTGCTCAGTAGATTGTGACTACATTGTGTTCTAGTGCTCAGTAGATTTTGACTACATTGTGTTCTAGTGCTCAGTAGATTGTGACTATATTGTGTTCTAGTGCTCAGTAGATTGTGACTACATGGTGTTCTAGTGCTCAGTAGATTGACTATATTGTGTTCTAGTGCTCAGTAGATTGTGACTACATGGTGTTCTAGTGCTCAGTAGATTGTGACTACATTGTGTTCTAGTGCTCAGTAGATTGTGACTATATTGTGTTCTAGTGCTCAGTAGATTGTGACTACATTGTGTTCTAGTGCTTAGTAGATTGTGACTACATGGTGTTCTAGTGCTCAGTAGATTGTGACTCCATTGTGTTCTAGTGCTCAGTAGATTGCGACTACATTGTGTTCTAGTGCTCAGTAGATTGTGACTATATTGTGTTCTAGTGCTCAGTAGATTGTGACTACATGGTGTTCTAGTGCTCAGTAGATTGTGACTCCATTGTGTTCTAGTGCTCAGTAGATTGCGACTACATTGTGTTCTAGTGCTCAGTAGATTGTGACTACATTGTGTTCTAGTGCTCAGTAGATTGTGACTACATTGTGTTCTAGTGCTCAGTAGATTGCGACTACATTGTGTTCTAGTGCTCAGTAGATTGTGACTATATTGTGTTCTAGTGCTCAGTAGATTGTGACTACATGGTGTTCTAGTGCTCAGTAGATTGTGACTCCATTGTGTTCTAGTGCTCAGTAGATTGCGACTACATTGTGTTCTAGTGCTCAGTAGATTGTGACTACATTGTGTTCTAGTGCTCAGTAGATTGTGACTACATTGTGTTCTAGTGCTCAGTAGATTGTGACTACATTGTGTTCTAGTGCTCAGTAGATTGTGACTACATGGTGTTCTAGTGCTCAGTAGATTGTGACTCCATTGTGTTCTAGTGCTCAGTAGATTGCGACTACATTGTGTTCTAGTGCTCAGTAGATTGTGACTACATTGTGTTCTAGTGCTCAGTAGATTGTGACTACATTGTGTTCTAGTGCTCAGTAGATTGTGACTACATTGTGTTCTAGTGCTCAGTAGATTGTGACTACATGGTGTTCTAGTGCTCAGTAGATTGTGTCTATATTGTGTTCTAGTGCTCAGTAGATTGTGACTACATTGTGTTCTAGTGCTCAGTAGATTGTGATTATATTGTGTTCTAGTGCTCAGTAGATTGTGACTACATGGTGTTCTAGTGCTCAGTAGACTGTGTCTATATTGTGTTCTAGTGCTCAGTAGATTGTGACTACATTGTGTTCTAGTGCTCAGTAGATTGTGACTACATTGTGTTCTAGTGCTCAGTAGATTGTGTCTATATTGTGTTCTAGTGCTCAGTAGATTGTGACTACATTGTGTTCTAGTGCTCAGTAGATTGTGACTACATGGTGTTCTAGTGCTCAGTAGATTGTTACTACATTGTGTTCTAGTGCTCAGTAGATTGTGACAACATTGTGCTCTAGTGCTCAGTAGATTGTGACTACATTGTGTTCTAGTGCTCAGTAGATTGTGACAACATTGTGCTCTAGTGCTCAGTAGATTGTGACTACATTGTGTTCTAGTGCTCAGTAGATTGTGACTACATTGTGTTCTAGTGCTCAGTAGATTGTGACTATATTGTGTTCTAGTGCTCAGTAGATTGTGACTACATTGTGTTCTAGTGCTCAGTAGATTGTGACCCTAGGTGTTCTGGTCGTCTGTGTTGGTGTGTCAGGGGTTCTTACCCTGCGAGGTACGATCA
Source organism: Salvelinus namaycush (assembly GCF_016432855.1). NCBI lineage: Eukaryota > Metazoa > Chordata > Actinopteri > Salmoniformes > Salmonidae > Salvelinus > Salvelinus namaycush. The sequence goes on along the minus strand of NC_052348.1, from coordinate 15,408,866 downwards.
TGGAGAGGGGTTCGATGAGGGCCTTGATCGTCACCAGTTTGTAGAACCTGAACACCTCACAGGAGCTCACGTCCAGGCCTCTCTTTGGCATGATACCTGAGGGTGGAGACACACACACACACACACACACACACACACACACACACACACACACACACACACACACACACACACACACACACACACACACACACACACACACACACACACACACAGGAAGTTAGTAGCACTGCCTGTTTCTGACACCTTGACCAAACCGGCCCCACGTGTGTGCTTGTTGATTTTGTCTATCCTCACCAGACGTGTTCATGATAAGGAAGTTAAAATACCAAAACCAATATTAATTTGGGGACAGGTCGAACACACATGAAACATTCATGGACATTTAGCTAGCTTGCTTTTGCTAACTAGTTTTTCCTGTGAGATAAACATTTGGGTTATTATTTTACCTGAAATGCATATGGTCCTTTTTTTTAGCTGGATCTTTGTAGAATGTGGGCCCATCTCTACTCCAACAATTAATTCACAAATAAAAGGGGAAACCTAGTTCATATTCTTTGATTAGCCCCTCCTCGTTCATCTTTCAATCCCCACATGGGTTAGTATGCTCGTGAAAACCAAAGAGTAGATGGGAGAGGCGGGACTTGTAGTGCGTCAAGCGTCTCAAATAGAACCATGTAGAGCCTGGCTACGCAGACGCTCGTTGATGCCGCGAGCAGTTTGGATGAAATGATTGAATAACAACTATGTTTAAGTTTATTTAGCAACCCTCGCGCACGCAATGTGGCCGGTCTAGTCAGCATCAGACAAACACTCCCATCTCAATCACGGTTTCATTGTTTGATACTGTCCATGTACGCTGAGTTTGTTGATTCTAAGTCTTGCCAACAAGGGACTGCAACTTGACTTTGCGTCCTATTCAAGCCCTTCAACGGTGAGTAAGTTGTTCAACTCCAGAGACAGAGGATAAGAGCATTCTCTAAATGAATCAAATGTAAAAGGTAACTAGTGCCTCTGTTCCACCACTATGAACCCTAGTGCTTCTGTTGTTACTGCTGATGGTAGTATTATTCATGTCGTAAGTCATTGTCATCATAACGCATCACTGAAAGCCTTGGAATCACCTTTTTGGCTAGTCAAATCAACTGGGTCATTTGCACATCTGGTTTGGTTGCATGTGCACACAGTGTGTGTGTGTGTGTGTGTGTGTGTGTGTGTGTGTGTGCGCGCGCGTGCGCGTGCGCGTGCGCGTGCGCGTGCGCTTACCCATTCCTTTCTGAGGAGTGTGCGAGTGGTACTCTGTGAGGAAGTGCATGTAGGGCTTCTCTGAGCTGATCTCATAGTACCGGATATTACCATCACCCTGAGAGAGACAGAGAGAGATGGAGAGAGAGACATAGAGATAAAGAGATGGGGAGAGAGAGAGAGATGGAAAGAGAGAGGGAGGTAGAGAGAGAGACAGAGAAAGAGGGAGAGAGAGAGACAGAGAGAGAGACAGAGAGAGAGACAGAGAGAGAGGGAGAAAGAGAGAGACAGAGAGAGAGGGAGAAAGAGAGACAGACAGAGAGAGACAGAGAGAGAGGGAGAAAGAGAGAGACACACCAGTCAAACATGTAGGCAAACTCAAATACATTAAATAAATGTGTGTGCTCTTGTTCTTCAAGAGTCAACCATTTAAAACGTAGTAGAATTCATTCCTACAGAAGACCTTGATGTCAATGAGTTGTGTCTCGACCAGCCATGTACCAGAGACCCACCTTCCCTGCTATGTAGAGCATGTGTGTGTCTGGATCGTAGAAAGGAAAGAGCACCCCAGACGAACCATCTAGGTCCTCCTGTAACAAAGGCACATCTAGGTCCTCCTGTAGACGCACACACACACACACACACACACACACACACACACACACACACACACACACACACACACACACACACACACACACACACACACACACACACACACACACACACACACACACACACACGATTACTTAATCAACTAAACTTGTTAAAACTCAAGGCAAGAACACCTTATTACTTCAATAAGAATGGAGGTTTCATTGAAGTGGAGGTAACATGAACATGTCTCCCAGTACAGAATTAAAAGGATTGACTGTTTAAAACCCTCTAATCCGTGTTGCAGTCATAATCTCCCCGCCCCCTCAGATACACACACACACCAACATACATTGGTTGTTTTCAAATAAAATACTGGTTGTTGTGCAACAAACACATGCATGGAGGAATCAGATGATAAATGACATAACCAAAACAGATACTATTTGTGTTTGGGGCTTTTGCATGAAAGCATCCCGCAGGATTTCTATTGTGAGATACACCCATTTGGCACCAGAGGGAGCCGTTGTTTGATCACAATAAGATGAAGTCACCACTAATTGACACTGATCTAAGGTCAGTTTTGAATTGGGGGAGTAAGCTGTTCCTAGCACGGTTCCTCAGGGTCAGCCTCTACCAAAGTACGATGAAGTTGCTCCTACACACTGCTCTAAGGTCAGTTTTACATATCCTTAATGGTTGATATCAGCGATTGTGGGTGAGACAGATAATCCTAGCAGTGTGGCTATGTACCTGGTCTCAGAGTCCCATCTGTGAACATGTAAACTGACCCTAGATCTGTGCCTAAGGGCAGCCTCTATCAGTAGTGTGGTTGTGTACCTGGTCCCAGAGTCCCATCTGTGAACATGTAAACTGACCCTAGATCTGTGCCTAAGGGCAGCCTCTATCAGTAGTGTGGTTGTGTACCTGGTCCCAGAGTCCCATCTGTGAACATGTAAACTGACCCTAGATCTGTGCCTAAGGGCAGCCTCTATCAGTAGTGTGGTTGTGTACCTGGTCCCAGAGTCCCATCTGTGAACATGTAAACTGACCCTAGATCTGTGCCTAAGGGCAGCCTCTATCAGTAGTGTGGTTGTGTACCTGGTCCCAGAGTCCCATCTGTGAACATGTAAACTGACCCTAGATCTGTGCCTAAGGGCAGCCTCTATCAGTAGTGTGGTTGTGTACCTGGTCCCAGAGTCCCATCTGTGAACATGTAAACTGACCCTAGATCTGTGCCTAAGGGCAGCCTCTATCAGTAGTGTGGTTGTGTACCTGGTCCCAGAGAGCCACCTGTCTGTGGTTCCAGCGGGAGCTGCCGGTGGACAGCAGCATCTTGAGGTTCCCCAGGAACAGCACCTTGCTGGCTTTGTGGTTCTTACAGTTGGCCTCCTGAAAAAAACAGCAGGAAACAAACAAATCAAAAAACTAAAAAGGTCTATGACAAGAGGTTTATTTCTAAATGTTTTATTGAGTCTATGTTTAACCAGATTGGTCAGAGATGAAATTATAATTTGAAGCAATGCCCCGGTCAGGAAGAAACATGGGTGGATAGATAACCCTACAGAGTTGTTTTAACTAATGTATTCACATTACATCACAGTGTGTGAGATGTTATGGGTATCATGCTCCTGGGGTTTCAGTAGTTTCAGAAGTAAACAGTCTATTGGCGTCTGTATAAACATGATATTTTAAACGTCAGCACATCGTGTCTGCACAAATAGGTCTTTGCAATATCACTGTGTCACTATCTGCACATTGCCACGTCAGCTGGTTTGAGGGGCGGAGAGGAGAGTGAGAACAGAGAGAACATGAGTCATGGGGTGGCTGGGTGGGTGTAGATCCCAGGGGTCTATGGGGCGGCCGATGGGGAGGTGTCAGTTATGGCTGTGTGGTGCTGGAGGGGCGTGGAAGGGCACAGGACAAGGAGAGAAGGAGAATCCTAAGCACCGTGTTGATATAAATAGTAATTCAATCACTGTTACCGAGGACAATAGCATTATGACAAAAAGATGTAATACTTGCATACAACTACAGACAAACACACAAACCCAGCAGCCCATCTGTACAGACCTGTAGCAGGTTCCCAGTGCGTGACTCTAGAACTCTGATCTTCTTGTCCTTGCAGGACGTGGCCAGCCTGCTGCCATCTGTATTGAAGGACATGGAGAGCACCACGTCAGTGTGGTGGCTGATGGTCCGCACCGGGTTCTTTATCACCGCCTCAGGGCTGTCCAGGTTCCAGATCATCACCTGGGGAAGGACACACACATGCATGTTATCAAATCAGATACTGAAAGTATAAACAGATTGACAAAGGATTTTCAATTCTGTAACTCGACAGGCGAGCAGGGTGTGTGTGTGGGGTCCCGGGTGGCGCAGCAGTCTAAGGCACTGCATCTCAATGCTTGAGGAGTCACTACAGACCCTGGTTTGATTCCAGGCTGTATCACAACCGGCCGTGATTGGAAGTCCCATAGGGTGGTGCCCAATTGGACCAGTGTCGTCAGGGTTTGACAGGGGTAGGCCGCCATTGTAAATAAGAATTTGTTCTTAACTGACTTGCCTAGTTAAATAAAGGTAACATTTGTGTGTTTTAGTTTGTTTCCACCTAGGGCTGTGGCTGTCATGAAATTTTGTCAGCCGGTGATTGTGAAGCAAATAACTTCCGGTGCCACGGTAATTGACCGTTAATTAACATAAACACATTTAGCATCTCCTGTCTTCCACACATAGAGCCACTGATAAGAGACCTTTGGAACATCTACATTTTAAAAGTCTAATAAATCCATGTAATATAGCCTACACCATCACAATAAATCAATTATTTATTTTAGACAAGTCTAAAGAAGCATGATATGAAGAAAATGTAGTCTATTTCAGAAGAACAGAATAGCATACTCTGGGTTGTCCTTATGTTAGGCCCTGATCTGGCTATGCCATATGGCTGTGGGCTACACAAGTTCATTTAGCAGACAAGATTTTCTTCGAATACGGTGGCATTATTTATAGTATGAAGAATACAATTGAACATAGCTGAATAAAACAGGATAGGATATTTTCTCCAAACGATTTGAGGGAGTGCCCACATGCGGCTATTCTGTGATGAGCGGTTAACAAAGAAACAGGTACTCCTATATGCTTAATTTAGAGTTATTTATGTCATATGTGATACAAATGTTGGGATATATGTTTAGATGTTCAAAACATTCTAAGGCTGCATGATGCGACTAACGATGATTTGAAAAAAGTCACATGAAAGGCATGAGCTCTGCTTTGTTTTTTGCGCAGGCTGTACATACTTCATCAGTCTCTCATTCACAATTTGACAAGCACTTGATAATGCCTTTTACCGCCAGTGGCCTTTGTGCACTTGGGCTGGATATAATAATTATAATTCCCTCCTCCCAGCTGCGTGCTGAAGCACCTCTCACTCACATGGCTCTCCGTCACGTGATTGGGTCTTTCTCACAGGCTACAAGTGAAGACAGACACATTGTGGACGCAACTGCGGTGCATATTGAAGATATTGGAAGAACTGTCCAAATTTACTTTTTGTCAGCCAACACGATGAGTAGACCTAAAGAACAGCAAAAGCACTAGCCTATGTCAATCTACTATCCCCCATAGTACACAAGTTGACCTATTCTACTCTGTGCAAGAAATAAATATTCCAAACATAGTCTGGGACAGTTGTGGGATGCAATAGATCCCAAATTAATACAACCACTAGCATCAAAAAAACAGTTTTAAGCAATGAGCCTGATGCAACAGATGATAACATTTAGCTTAAAAAGTTGATAAACTATTAAACTATTTATTCACATTATAAGCACAGCAACACACACACGGCAGTAGGCTGTAGGCACAAATGTTCCATGAGCAAGAAAACACCCTTCTCAAAAGTGACCACAAATGCGATTATGCACGTTTTATTATAAAGGTGCATTTTTATGGTGAAAAGTGGATTAATGAGCTTCATTTTAATAAGTTATTTGGCCACTTCAGTTGTGATACAAACCTTATCAAAACATATAGGTCTATGGGCTAGGCTACATGAGGTGTGATACAAACCGTATCAAAACATATAGGTCTATGGGCTAGGCTACATGAGGTGTGATACAAACCTTATCAAAACATATAGGTCTATGGGCTAGGCTACATGAGGTGTGATACAAACCTTATCAAAACATATAGGTCTATGGGCTAGGCTACATGAGGTGTGATACAAACCGTATCAAAACATATAGGTCTATGGGCTAGGCTACATGAGGTGTGCGACTAGGATTTTAAAAAGTTGCAAAAAAAAGCATGTGCTGTTTCTTGCCTTACGCTGGGCATCATTGACAAGTGATAGGCTAATATTGTCACCCATCACACTATTGATTTAATCGTGTCTTTACCTGTACCGGAAGAAAATATGTAATCTATGCACTTAAATAGCGAATGGAGGACGCTTTTCCCAACGGTTCATTTTCTTGCCAGCCAGGTAGGCTATACTCCTGTTGTAAAGAGAAGCAATGTGCTTAATATTAGGAAAGTTGAGAAATAAATATAGTAGGCCTAGCCTATAGTAAGCTGATGGGATCCTCCTCTATTAAATAGAGGCCATCACTCTTGTTTTCTCACGCAATTGCATAGCCTATGGAAATGTTACGCAACATAAGCTCATGGGCTCTCATGAAGTGTTTGATTAGATTTTCGATCACATTTGCATTGACGTCTGAGTGATGAGACAAACAATAGAGTGCTGAGTACCAGGCGGTTGTCAAGTTTGGTAGACTACTAATGACCATCAGCAGCATCAGAGCTTGGAGAAGCCTAATTACCATGACTAAAAAGGTCACATGGAATTTGACAGCCGTCATGACTCGTGATCGCCGGTGCGGTAAAACGGTCACCGTAACAGCCCTATTTCCAACACATTTTACTTGCATTCTTATACTGTAAATTCCTACATGGGCGTCTAATATTCAAGTACTGAGGAGCTCAACAGATTGCCAAGGAATCTTTAAAGGTCAACAAAGAGCAATGTTCATGTGTGGCAGATAGACAGTGATCGATTTGGGCTCCGGTCCAAGGCACTGCATCTCAGTTCTAGAGGCGTCACTACAGACCCTGATTCGATTCCAGGCTGTATCATAACCAGACGTGATAGGGAGTCCCATAGGGCGGCGCACAATTAGCCAAGCGTCGTTAGGGTTTGGCTGGGGTAGGCCATCATTGTAAATAAGATTTTGTTCTTAAATGACTTGCCTAGTTAAATAAAGCTTAAATAAAATAAAAATCGTGATGCTTACTGTTGCACTTTGCCAAGCAGATTAAGCTGCAGTAGAATGTGGTGACCCGTTTGGCTGCATTTCAACATTGATAGATTATTCCTGCCAACGCTATTTCCTGGTTAGCTCTCACTATTCTGTATATGTGCGATATATTACATTGAGTGCGTCTGAGTATCTGTATGCAAGTGTGTGTGAGCAGGAGTAGCTGTGAGGGTATATGGGTCTGAGTGTGTGTGTGTGTGTGTGTGTGTGTGTGTGTGTGTGTGTGTGTGTGTGTGTGTGTGTGTGTGTGTGTGTGTGTGTGTGTGTGTGTGTGTGTGTGTGTGTGACTTTTTCACATTTTGTTGAGTTACAATGATTCAAATGGATTTGTCATCTTTTGTCAACGATCTACACAAAATACTTGAATGTCAAAGTGGAAGAAAAATTCTAACATTTTATTTTATTAATGGAAAATAAAACACTAATATATTTTGATTAGATAAGCATTCAACCCCCTGAATCACCTTTGGCAGCTATTACAGCTGTGAGCCTTTCTGGGTAAGTCTCTAAGAGCTTTGCACACCTGGATCGTACAATATTTCCCTATTATTCTTTTTAAAATTCTTCAAGCTCTGTCAAGTTGGTTGTTAATCATTGCTAGACAGCCATTTTCAAGTCTTGCCATAGATTTTCAAGCCAATTGAAGTCAAAACTGTAACTAGGCCACTCAAGAACATTCAATGTTGTCTTAGTAAACTCCAGTGTATAGTTGGCCTTGCGTTTAGGTTATTGTCCTGCTGAAAGGTGTATTTGTCTCTCAGTGGCAGTTGGAAAGCAGACTGAATCAGGTTTTCCTCTTGAACTTTGCCTGTGCTTAGCTCTATCTCCTTTTCTTTTTATCAAAACAAATTCCCTTGCCGATGACAAGCATACCCACAACATGCAGCCACCACTATGCTTGAAAGTATGAAGAGTGGTACTCAGTAATGTGTTGTGCTGGATTTTCTCCAAACATAATGCTTTGAATTCAGGACAAAAAGTTAATTTCTTAGCCACATTTTTAGCAGTATTACTTTAGTGCCTTATTGCAAACAGGATGTATGTTTTGGAATATTTTTATTCTGTACAGGCTTCCTTCTTTTCACTCTGTCATTTAGGTTAGTATTGTGGAGTAACTACAATGTTGTTGATCCATCCTCAGTTTTCTCCTATCACAGCCATTTAACTGGTTGAAATCTCTGAGCGGTTTCCTTCCTCTCTGTCAATTGAGTTAGGAAGGACACCTGTATCTTTGTAGTGATTGGGTGTATTGATACACCATCCAAAGTACCAATCTACCAATAGGTGCCCTTTTTTGCGAGGCATTGAAAAAGCTTCCTGGTTTTTGAATACTTATTCAGTCAAGACATTTCAGCTTTTCATTTTGAATTAATTTGTAAAAATGTCTAAAAACACAATTCCACTTTGACATTATGGGGTATTGTGTGTAGATCAGTGACACAAAATCTCCATTGAATCCATTTTAAATTCAGGCTGTAACACAATAAAATGTGAAAAAAGTCAAGGGGTGTGAATACTTTCTGAAGGCACTGTATACATGAGCTTGTGTATCTGAGGGTTAGTGTGTGTGTTGTGTGTTACCTGGTAGTCATAGCCAGTGCTGAAGAGCACATTGTTGGCAGTAGGGTGCCACTCGATGAGGCCCACCCTGCGGCTGTGACCCTGCAACTCCTTCCACGGCACCGTCAGGTTCTTCAGCACACCATGGGGAGGGATGTCCCACACCTTCACCTGTTAGAGCCACACACACACACACACACACACACACACACACACACACACACACACACACACACACACACACACACACACACACACACACACACACACACACACACACACACACACACACACACAGGCACACCCACGTGCAGACACACAAATACACATGCACACACAAGGACACACATAAAAAGTTACATACACACACTTCAAAGCTAACCATTGACTAGAGCCAACTCACATAGCCAGACTGAAAGGTGAGGAATTTGAGACTGACCAGCGGCTAATTCATAACACACAAAGAAGAGTTGTAACTCTCAAACATGTTACAGGTGGTAGTACAGGTCAGGACTTCAGACAGCTATTACCTAGGCCCTCAGTTATCTTTGACTGTTTAAAAGATGTTGCTCTAACCCCAGTTGGTTACTTAGTCAGTGGTATGAAATGAATGGAAAAGTGATTTTGTGTGTGTGTGTGTGTGTGTACACTACTGACCGTGGAGTCCTCTGAGCAGGAGGCTATACAGAAGTCGTTGAAGGGGTTCCATTTGATGTCCAGTACGTTACCTCTGTGGCCTGACACTTTGGGGTGAAGGGGGTCCACCTTCCCTGTCTAAATAACACAGACAGGGGGGGGGGGGGCAATAGAACATTACATCAGGCCTCACACTCCTGCCCTGAAGTCAGTGTGTGTTTGCAAGATTCCTAGGAGCCATGGGGTCAGGAGAAGGTGGAGCAAGAGTCTGAGGTTTGATATTATTCATCATTACATCAGGTAGAAATGTGTAGGCAGGATACAGACTATACATAAAAAGATAAGGACTAATATTGAAGGTAAACAGGGGAAATCGCAAGATAAAATGTATATTCATTACTACTAAGAAACCGATCAACAAATATCCAGTATTCAAAGTCAGGGACAGAATTTGTCCAGGTAAACATGATGTAATCGGCAGACCAGCCAAGAAAGAACCAAGTCTGACTCCTCTTTACAAGTCAGGACAGGCAGCCTACCTCAGCATACTGAACGACAACCTCACTACAGAGCTAACCAGCAAGTCTATGCAAGGCGGCATAGCAAGCCCTTCACCTGCCTGAAGACAATTGAGCAATAGGCAATGACAGTAAGGAATAGTTTACGAATAATTCACTTCAATACCCTAGCTGGCTAACATGATGGCAAAGGTGGTACATTAAGAAGTTATTTAAGAAAGTGTGTAAAAACAGTTTTAAAAGCCAACCTTATTGATATGTTTGATTCTTTAGATGTCTGTCAACTCAGACACTTCCTGAATAGATCTAGACATAATGTATCAAGATCAGCAACTTATGACAGAGGCGAGCATGTTGAGCAATGTTGGGGCGTGTTCACTATTCACCATTGTTTTTAACACAACATGTCTCTATTACACAATCATTTTGGTCTCAATCTGATTTGCATCAGACAATTCAAGAAGTTTAAGAATGCAGTAATCCAGGCCTGTCTTAGTCAGACTTACAGTAACTCAGTCTTATTCAGGCTCCCCTTACTAATGAGTCTGAAAAGAACCACTCACAAGTGACAGGTGACTGACACAGCACACATACACACACACAGACACTGCATGACATCATTGGTGTCCAGGAGGAGCATGGTGTGTGTGTGTGTGTGTGTGTGTGTGTGTGTGTGTGTGTGTGTGTGTGTGTGTGTGTGTGTGTGTGTGTGTGTGTGTGTGTGTGTGTGTGTGTGTGTGTGTGTGTGTGTGTGTGTGTGTGTGTGGGCAAGGTGTGTTTGGGATAGGGGGGTGAGCCCTGAAACTACATTAATGACTCAGTCTAAGAACATGCTATCAGAGAGAGAGATGGGTCATAGATGTATTAGATTATAGGAACCGAACGGTGTGTGTGTGCGTGCCTGTGTGTGTGCCGGGGTACGGGAGGGCGTCTCTGAGACAAGCCATAGTTTCAACTCCTTGCGACGGGTGGAGGGGGACATAGGTGAGTTATGTCATTCCTGAGTCCCTATGTAACTCCTGTCTGAGCCAAGAAGAGGAGTATGATAAATTCAGAGAGAGACCCCTTCAAGAAGAAAGAGGGAAAAAAAGAAGGGAGAAGACAGGGAAAAAGGAAGAGGGAAAAGAGGGAGCGGTGGATCGAGAGCCTTTCTGATGAATGAAAGCCTGTAAATTGAGCTGATGTTCAGGTGAAGAGGTCTGGAGGTGCTATAGCCGTACAGGGAGTTGGAAGAGAAAGACAAGTTCAGTGGAGAGATCAACACAATGTCTCCACTGATGAGAGGCTATACATAATAAGGACATCTTTAAAAACATCATTTACGAGTCAGATTGATATCTAGACAGCAAAGGGAAGGAGGGAGAAAGAGTTTGTGGAGGGGTAACAAAATAAAGATGACAGGCGTTTTAGGAGGGAAAGTTATGGGTTAGACGGCTTAACTTTCCCTGTGTTTTTTTGCCGGTCTTTGGCTGGGGCGCTGTTTGAAGTGAATCCCCCAAAACATCAGCCTTAGCAACAGACTACAGAGGGCTTGGAGGGATACCTCAAAATGAAAAGTCAAAGCTAAAAACAGACATTTTAGGTAATATAACGCGGCAGGGCATCTCATACAATATGTCCAGAATCTATCAAATGTAAAGAACCTCAAATACTCACTAATTCACCAACAATGACATCACCCTGTAGGTAGAAGTTACCCCTAACGACTGACACAGGGTCATATATTCTGATCCCAGACCTATGGTTAAGAAAAACTTCTACCTCGACAAGAGAGAGAGATTTCACATCTATTTCTCAAAAAAAGCAAAGGTGGGCGGAGACTCACGTGATGGACAGAGAGGACCAGGAAGGCTCCACCCCCGGCGCACTCTGTGATGACGGCAATGAAACGCGGGTTGACGGCGCAGAAGTGGTTGTCGTGGACGCTCCGCGTGATGGGCACGCCATCGTAGCAGTTCTCCTTGGTGGCGGCCTTACCGAACACGTGGCGGAACTTGGAGCTGCGATACTGAGGACGCCATGTCATCTAGGATGGAGAGAGCAAGAGAAAATGTATAATCCTGTTTTTTGGATCAACATCATACATTACTACACAAACACATTAGGCAGAGCGGGAGACAAGGCAGAGGAGGGGAGAAGTAGGGAGAGAGAGATGGAGGAGGAGGGGAGAAGGAGGGAGAGGGAGGAGAGGGGGAGAGAGAGGAAGAAGGGTCAATGAAGGAGAATTGCCTGTTCATCAAAGTTAATTTAATGGTGCCTTTAACAAGGTTGTTGATTGTTGGACCCGCGTACAACAAAACACAGATACAGAACTAGATATATGCCTTAAAGAGACGGCACTTTAGCCCAATCTTACCAGAGTGTGAGAGATCCATCTATGTCAACCAGACATTAAAAAAATATCTCTAAAAAGCAGGCCACCACATAAGTTATTAGAGTCAAAATGGCAAGCTGCCCACTTTAATTGACATTCTGCACAGTGACAGGATAGATGGACCTATTGTAAAGCTGCACCCTAACACTGTCAACCACCACGGGGGATTGGAACCGTTTAGTAAAGTGAAGAGCAAGATAATCACTATTAGACCTCCCCCAAACCGTAAGCCTCTTGTTAGTCTATCCGCCTCTCTTCAGCCTGCACTTCAGGATCCTATCCATTAGGGAAAACGTTTTAAAACATTTTCAACGGGAAGCTAAAAAGAGTGTTTCTTGTTGGACCAGGTAGTCCCTCCCTGTTTCAGTCTGTTTTAATGCCTGTTAAAGCCAACCCAGCCCTCCAGCTAGTGGATAAGTCATCTGTGTGAATGCTAGGCTAAGTGCCTGTGTGGAAGAACGTCTGGGACCCAGCCTGGCTAGCCAACATGTCTGTCTGCCTGCATGTCTATTACTGCTGCATGGTCATTATTTATGAATTAGAGGAGAGGCTGGTGGACCTGAGGTTACAGTACAGTAACAGTACAGGACCAAAACAGTGAGCAGGATGAAGCTGCCCCTATAGACGCTGATCTTAGGTCAGTGTTTCCCTCAAATGGTCAAGGTTAGGGTATGATGAGAGTAAACCGAAAGGTCGCTGGTTCGAAACCCGAGCTGACTAGGTGAGAAATCTGCCTGCGTGCCCGTGAGCAAGGCACTTAACCCTAATTGCTCTGGATAAGAGCATCTGCTAAATTACAAAAATTTAAATAGGAGTAGTATGTAGTGGCTCCTCAAACACTGGTCTAAGGTCAGTTTAGCATTTTTATTTCCAATGGTTAAAGTTAAAGGTTTGCTGAGTGTAAACTGATCCTAGATCTGTGCCTAAAAGCAACCGCTATCTGGAGCCCAAAGGATATGGGCTGTTGTGTCACCTGGAAATGACCTATGGCTTAATGACATCATCCCTCTCTGTGTTTGGATGGAAGTGAGTTTTTTCTGGCGATATAGATGGTGTCAGTAAAAATATATAAGGCAACGAGGAAAACAGAGTGACGTCATTGTGGGGGAAAGAGGTAAAAATAACACACTGGGAGCCAGGCAGGCCAGTGGTTGGTTGGTGCGGGTGTGGCTTTAGTGGTGGTGGCTGGTTGGCCTCAACAGAAGCAGAGAGGGGGAGAGAGGGGAAGAGAGAGAGAGGGGTAAAGAGAGAGAGATGGGCAAGAGAGGGAAAGAAGGTGAGAGAGAAAGAAGGAAAGAAAAGGAAAGAGAGGGGGAGAGAAAGAGAGGGGGGAAAAGAGAGATGGAAAGAGAGAGAGAGAAAGAGAGAGGGGGGAAAGAGAGATGGAAAGAGAGAGAGAGAAAGAGAAAGAGAGAGGGGGAAAAGAGAGATGGAAAGAGAGAGAGAGAGAGAGAGAGAGAGAAAGAGAGAGGGGGAAAGAGAGGGAAAGGAGAGAGAAGTAGGAACAGAAAGAGAGAGGAGACTCCGAGAGATAGAGAAAAAGAAAGCGAGAAACAGGGAATAAGATTTCCCATCCTTCAGCTCGTCTCAGTCTCTGTTTACGCGTGGCCCTTTCATCTTCTACCCCCCGGGTGAGCGTTTAGAGCGCCGTGCGGTCACGCCCGAACGTTCTCTACCTGACGAGAGCTTCGTTAACCTTTTCAGGTGAGTGAATGAACCCAACCAGCCTGGCCCAACACAGATGGCTCACACTGATAATGCCATATCCCTGCAGCTGCACTGCCAACAGCTAGCTTCCTAGATGAACTACACTAGTGGAAATAATGCATTGAGACTGCTGACAAATGTTTTTACCTCAAATGAACAAAAGCCAACACACAATCCCAAACAGTGAAATATCTCAATGCATGTCAAGACAGAAAGCAGGAATGTGCCTACCAGGTCCTACGTGTATATTTACACAAACAACACAACGGTCCTATCAGACTGGGCCTATCTTCTCTCAACTCTTGCTCTGGGCAACATCTGTGTCCTCAACAGAAAGAGAAAGCAACAGCCAACAGCCATATCCCATCCCTGTCAGTAGCAGTCAGAGACAGTAGCTCTCTACTACCCCTCAGTAGGAGCCTGTTGGGTGTACCTGATAGTGTCAGCCTACTGCCTGTCAGTTTTGAGCCAGTGAGAACAGGCTTGATGAGCCATGTTGGAATGGATGATGGGACGCTGATCATTGGTTGGCTCTGGGTGGTGTTCATAAGTGCACGCAATGGAAAAAAACAGAGTAAAAACAGGGAGCTGGACTTATCCAATAAAATCACTCATTTTTGTCTTCCGTTGCACAACGTTTCGCTACAGTATTCCCTTATGAACACGACCCAGCTCCAACAAGGCTCTCTCCATTGGTTCAGCTGTGGAGAGCCGAGTTGACATCGTTCTGCTCCAAGGCTCTATTTGAATGTGTGTCTTTTCCCGCTTCGAGTCATTAACCCAAATACATAGAACCTGATCAGTATCTCTCAACCCTCTGCTTCTCTCCAAACCCACCTGCCTCTCTTCTTATTCTACAGAGGGAACACAATGACCTGAAGAACTTCACAGTGAGGGGCTTGAAAATGGCAATCTCAATAGCTGCATTTGAAATGGCAGCCTATATGATTTATTTAACCAGGAAAAGCCCATTGAGACCCAGTCTCTTTTTCGAGGGAGACCTGGCCAAGAAGGCAGCAACAATCAATACATGACAGAATTAAAACTATTTAACAACATGATCCAGCATAAAAAAAGCATTTAAACTCCTTTGTAACAGAGTCTACCATCAGAATGTGTAATTAATTCAGTGGCACTAACATATCTAGATGAAGCATGGGTTGTAGACTATTCCATGCCTCTGGTGCACAAGATGAGAAGGCAGTCTTGCCTAATAAGAGTGCATTGCTATATACAGTATATAGGCCCTGGACAAAAGTAGTGCACTATAAAGGGAATAGGGTGCCATTTCAGACACAGACAAAGTGTGACAAGCCTCCAAGAGGAGGAAAAACCCCAACCCTTTTCCCAGAAATCCAGCCTGTAGTCATAGATTTCAAATACAGAGTTAAATAGTGAGAGAAAATGACAGTTCCATTTTGTGCTTTAACAGCAGGTAGGTACACAGCTTGGCTGCATAGTGGGGGCCGTCTGAACAAGGAAATGATGACGAGTACAGATTATTCTATTTTTAACCCTGTCATCTTGCTGATCAGAAGTCTTCCACTGCTCCAAAAATGTCTAAAATGTCTGTATAGCACATTGTAAAGGCTGGATATCTCTTGCTGTATAATGGAGAGCAAGGTACATAAGATATAGAGCAAGCTCTATCAGTTGGACTCTAGAACAGCTATTTTTGTCAACGGAGGGCTATAACCAATGACTCACCACTTCATATGGTAAAAGGGTGCTGTAAAAACCACTGTGAAACGCATCACAAAGACAAATGTAGAAGACCAATCTCAAGTTGCATTTTTCACGTCTTTCATATTTCAGTGGCTTTCAACCATCTGTTCTTTAATCCTGTGAGAGCTGGGTGCGTTACCGTCTCACCTCAGTCACCTTGGTGTGTTCAGGACTCTCCACAGCCCCATGAGCCCTGGTCAAAAGTAGTGCACTATATAGGGAATGGGGTGATATTCGGGACGCATCTCTAGCTTTCCACAGGACAACATGTCAAAGTTCAGAGCCAGGAGGAGGGCAAAGTTCACATGCATTGACACTAATCCGGACGCTTATAAGAAATCCTGCTATGCCCTCAGACAAACCATCAAACAGGCAAAGCGTCAATACAGGACAAATGTATTTTATGCTAAATGTCTTTTATGCTCGCTTCAAGGCAAGCAACACTGAAGCATGCATGAGAGCACCAGCTGTTCCGGATAACTGTGTGATTACGCTTTCTATAGCCGATGTGAGCAAGTCCTTTAAACAGGTCAACATTTACAAGGCTGCGGGGCCAGACGGATTACCAGGGCGTGTACCCAGAGCATGCACGGACCAACTGGGAAGTGTCTTCACTGACATTTTCAACCTCTCCCTGACCCGAGTCAGTAATACCTACATGTTTCAAGCAGACCACCATAGTCCCTGTCCCCAAGAATGTGAAGGTAACCTGCCTAAATGACTACCGCCTCGTAGCACTCACGTCGGTAGCCATGAAGTGCATTGAAAGGCTGGTCAGGGCTCACATCAACACCATCATCCCGGAAACCTTAGATCCACTCCAATTCGCACACCGCACCAACAGATCCACAGATGACACAATCTCAATCACACTCCACATTGCCCTTTCACACCTGGACAAAATTAACACCTATGTGAGAATGCTGTTCATTGACTACAGCTCAGCATTCAACACTATAGTACCCATAAAGCTCATAAAGAGGACTAAACACCTCCCTCTGCAACCCCTTCTGTACTCCATGTTCACCCACGACTGGGTGGCCAGGCACGATTCCAACACCATCATTAAGTTTGCTGACGACACAACAGTGGTAGGCCTGATCACCGACAACGATGAGTCAGCCTATAGGGAAGATCAGAGACCTGGCAGTGTGGTGCTAGGACAACAACCTCTCCCTCAATGTGAGCAAGACAAAGAAGCTGATCGTGGACTACAGGAAAAGGAGTGCCGAACAGGCCCCCATTAATATTGACGGGGCAGAAGTGGAGCAGGTCGAGAGTTTCAAGTTCCTTGGTGTCCACATCACCAACAAACTATCATGGTCCAAACACACCAAGACAGTCGTGAAGAGGGCACGACAACACCTTTTCCCCCTCAGGAGACTGAAAATATTTGGCATGGGTTCACAGATCCTCAAAAAGTTCTACAGCTGCACCATCGAGAGCATCCTGACTGGTTGCATCACCGCCTGGTATGGCAACTGCTCGGCATCTGACCGTAAGGCTCTACAGAAGGTAGTGTGTACGGCCCAATACATCACTGGGGCCAAACGTCCTGCCTTTCAGGACCTATTTACTAGGCGGTGTCAGAGGAAGGCACAAAAAATTGTCAAAGACTCCAGTCACCCTAGTCATAGACTGTTCTCTCTGCTACCGCACGGCAAGCAGTACCAGAGCACCAAGTCTAGGTCCAAAAGGCTCCTTAACAGCTTCTACCCCCAAGCAATAAGTCGGCTGAATAATTAATCAAATGGCCACCCAAAATATTTACATTGACCCCACCACACTTTGTTTCTACACTGCTGCTACTGGCTGGGTATTATCGATGCATAGTCACTTTACCCCTACCTACATGTACAAATTACTTTGACCAACCTGTAGCCCCGCACATTGACTTGGTACCAGTACCCCCTGTATATAGCTTCGTTATTGTTATGTAATCTTATTGTTAGTTTTCTTAACTCTATTTCTTGAACTGCATTGTTGGTTAAGGGCTTGTAAGTAAGAATTTCACAGTAAGGTCTACTACACCTGTTGTATTCGGTGCATGTGACAAATAACATTTGATTTGATATCTCTATTTACCTCTGTGGCTGAGATGGACTACAGACTCTCTGTTAGAACGCCATGCTGGAAGCACCATGACACCTTCCACCACCACTAAACCTTCAACATCTCTGACATCTATCAGTGATCTCTCTCTCTAAGGATCATGTCACCTCACAACTCCCTTCACTACCCTCACAGCCTAACTACAACTCTTTCACAGCCAAACTACAACTCCCTCACAGCCAAACTACAACTCCCTCACAGCCAAACTACAACTCCCTCCACCACCCTCACAGCCAAACTACAACTCCCTCACAGCCAAACTACAACTCATTCACAGCCAAACTACAACTCCTTCACAGCCAAACTACAACTCCTTCACAGCCAAACTACAACTCCCTCACAGACAAACTACAACTCCCTCACTGCCAAACTACCACTCCCTCACAGACAAACTACCACTCCCTCACAGCCAAACTACAACTCCCTCACAGCCAAACTACAACTCCCTCAAAGCCAAACTACAATTCCCTCACAGCCAAACTACAACTCCCTCACAGCCAAACTACAACTCCCTCACAGCCAAACTACAACTCCCTCACAGCCAAACTACAACTCCTTCACAGCCAAACTACAACTCCTTCACAGCCAAACTACAACTCCTTCACAGCCAAACTACAACTCTTTCACAGCCAAACTACAACTCTTTCACAGCCAAACTACAATTCCCTCACAGCCAAACTACAACTCCCTCACAGCCAAACTACAACTCCCTCACAGACAAACTACAACTCCTTCACAGCCAAACTACAACTCCCTCACAGACAAACTACAACTCCCTCACAGCCAAACTACAACTCCCTCACAGCCAAACTACAACTCCCTCACAGACAAACTACAACTCCCTTACAGCCAAACTACAACTCCCTCCACCACCCTCACAACCAAACTACAACTCCCTCACAGACAAACTACAACTCCTTCACAGCCAAACTACAACTCCCTCACAGACAAACTACAACTCCCTCACAGACAAACTACAACTCCCTCACAGACAAACTACAACTCCCTCACAGACAAACTACAACTCCCTCACAGACAAACTACAACTCCCTCACAGCCAAACTACAACTCCCTCCACAACCAAACTACAACTCCATCTGCCCCCTTCACAACCAAACTACAAATCTCTCACCTTTACCTCAACCTAATGTCTAGTCTTATGTTTATATGGTTTAGGAGAATATGTAACTATTAAACTATCTTTCCACTGATTTTTCCACTATGAGAGCCTGTGAGAGGGGGAGTATTGGAGGAGGGGGTAAGGTGGGAGAAGAGGGCGAGTCGGGGTAGTTGAGGAGGAGGTAAGGTGAGTGAGGAAGGGGGAGATAGAGTGAGGGCTGTTGCCGGGTCGCCTGCCGTGTTTTGTAAGCGCTCAAAGGGAAACACGAGCCAGGTAATGTCCAGGTCTGTGTGTGTGTCTACGTTCCTGTCTGACATGACATGGTACTCAGACGACAGCCGCGCGCTACAGGCTTTCTCCCTGGAAGAGAAGGCCATGCAGCCCAGGTAACACAATAACAGCCCAACACTATAGAATGTACATGGAAAAGAGGAATGTACTATAGAAGGAGATGCCTTGATGGGGCGAGTGGTATGTGTGTGTGTGTGTGTGTGTGTGTGGTCTGGCTACAGACTATGGGGAAAGAAAGAGCATTTTGAGCTTGTGGAGGACCTGCAGCAGGTGAAATGTTATACTAGAGAGAGAGAGAGCCTGGGCCTTGCAGCACTATCAATGGGCAAACTCCCACTACAGGACAATGTGTGTGTTGAAGTGTGCAAGCATCTGTATATAGGCTGCACGCCATACAGAACAAATGCTAACTCTGAATGAACAACAGCCAGTTGTTTTCCAGTTGCTTTTGTACGCATTAACATGCGTTTGTGCACCTGCGTGTGTGCATGCGAGTCGGAGCATTCTTAGAATGCTAGAATTGTATGCATACGACTGCTACCAATATGCAAAGTCACTGGTATTGCCCGCCATTGAAGCACAGAGGAAGTATGAATGCGGAAATAACAAGTATGCATGGCTTGCACAAACAAACAGATCGCCTATAGTCCTCCTATGGCCAAACAACTTCCCTATACAGTATACAGGTGTAGTGCCAAACTACTGTCAACACTCACCACTTCCTACATGTTGATACACTCTGGTAAAGTCTGGTAAAACGTCCTTTTAAAAGTTTCAAAAGCAGAACACCAGGCAATGAAATCCTGGTATTATGCGGGTTCAGATAGCAATATAAAGTGCTGCTTTGTGTTGTGCAGATCTTTAAGCCGTAGGGATATCTCCAGTGACAGGAGTGGATTTTATGATTAACTAATGGGTGAATTAGGTGATCAGGGTGTGGTGTGTTCAACAATGGGACTATGCCTATATCTACACGTCACTTCTCCCATTGTAGGCCAATGCAACCCTTTAACAAATCAATCAGAAGGCTATGCTATCCCACTTCAGCACACACACACACACACACACACACACACACACACACACACACACACACACACACACACACACACACACACACACACACACACACACACACACACACACACACACACACACACACACACACACACACACACACACACACAGCCTTAACATGAATGAGAAATGGGACCCAGAGCTTGATGAATAGGTATTGTGCGTCTTCCATAGTTCAGTGGCAGAGAGCCTTAGATGACCCAACCATAAAAAAACATCTGTGATTTAACACTTGACTGACTCAGTATAGGGATGATGTCATGTTCACTATTCTAAAACTGTAACAGCTCCTTCTTCACGTTCCCTTTACGGTTTAGCCAGAGTCAGCAGGATTATGCTGCCGCTGGCGATGTGCGTGAATAATTACAACTTCATAGAGCTTTGCCGACAGGATCTTTTAAAAATACTATGCACGGACGCAAACACACACAACACACTTTAAACACTCCCTAGAGGTGTTAGGTGTATCTTGTTGGAGCCTGCCTCAGCCAGAAAACTGCACACTGTAATCACCCTGTCCCTCACTCAGCTCTCCCCCCCACACACACACACACACACACAAACCTGTCAAGCCCTGGGGTGAGCTCACTCACGCCAACAAACACGTTGCCACACACACGTTACAGGAAGAGAGAGGTAGAGATGAAAGGACAGGAAACTAAAGGAATGAGAAGTGGTGAAGAGGAGAGACAGAAAGAAGGAGCAAGTATCAAAGATCAAGACAGTATGAGTGAACAGCACAAAGTGAAAAAGAGAGAGAAAGATCTGTCATTCCCTCTGTCTGAAGCCTACTCACCCTGTCTAGTCAGTGTGGGATGGCGGGCAGGCCAACTGAGAGGAGAAAAAGAGAAGAGCTCCTTGAGAGAGAGAGAGAGAGAGAGCAGGTGCTGTCTATATGTCACGTCTAGATGACTTGCCTCTGGAAATCTCTTCTCTCCCGTCTCGTTCTCTGAGGCACATGGAGCAAGCCAGCCTCCTGCAACACAGGCTTCAAAGAGTACAGCCACTGAGTGATATCATCCAACTCTCTACAGACCAAGCCCTTACAGTCCTGCTGCTGGAGTCCAACCAGAGCACATCCAACTCTCTCTGGGTAGAGAAGTACAGCAGGTCTACGGACACAGAGTTCAGTATACAGTAGCTGGTGGTCACTGTAAGCAGGAGAGAGCATGAGCGTGTGTGTGTGTGTGTACACTCCATAAAAGGGTGGTGCCTAACCCAGTGACAAAGAGAAGCAGGGAGGAGATGGGAGAGGGAAAGATCCTCCGATCGCCACTCCCTCTGCCTTCACTCCTCCTCCAGAGTATTGGTTCAATCAGGATTCCTCCCTCTATCTTGGAGTCACCACAACCAGAGATAGAGAGAATGGGACAAAACCAGTAATCAACCAGAGATAGAGAGAACGGGACAAAACCAGTAATCAACCAGAGATAGAGAGAACGGGACAAAACCAGTAATCAACCAGAGATAGAGAGAACGGGACAAAACCAGTAATCAACCAGAGATAGAGAGAACGTGACAAAACCAGTAATCAACCAGGGATAGAGAGAACGTGACAAAACCAGTAATCAACCAGAGATAGAGAGAACGGGACAAAACCAGTAATCAACCAGCGATAGAGAGAACGTGACAAAACCAGTAATCAACCAGAGATAGAGAGAACGGGACAAAACCAGTAATCAACCAGAGATAGAGAGGACGGGACAAAACCAGTAATCAACTAGAGATAGAGAGAACGGGACAAAACCAGTAATCAACCAGAGATAGAGAGGACGGGACAAAACCAGTAATCAACCAGAGATAGAGAGAACGGGCCAAAAGCAGTAATCAACCAGAGATAGAGAGAACGGGCCAAAAGCAGTAATCAACCAGAGATAGAGAGAACGGGACAAAACCAGTAATCAACCAGAGATAGAGAGAACGGGACAAAACCAGTAATCAACCAGAGATAGAGAGAACGGGACAAAACCAGTAATCAACCAGAGATAGAGAGAACGGGACAAAACCAGTAATCAACCAGAGATAGAGAGGACGGGACAAAACCAGTAATCAACTAGAGATAGAGAGAACGGGACAAAACCAGTAATCAACCAGAGATAGAGAGGACGGGACAAAACCAGTAATCAACCAGAGATAGAGAGAACGGGCCAAAAGCAGTAATCAACCAGAGATAGAGAGAACGGGACAAAACCAGTAATCAACCAGAGATAGAGAGAACGGGACAAAACCAGTAATCAACCAGAGATAGAGAGAACGGGACAAAACCAGTAATCAACCAGAGATAGAGAGAACGGGACAAAACCAGTAATCAACCAGAGATAGAGAGAACGGGACAAAACCAGTAATCAACCAGCGATAGAGAGAACGGGACAAAACCAGTAATCAACCAGAGATAGAGAGAACGTGACAAAACCAGTAATCAACCAGAGATAGAGAGAACGGGACAAAACCAGTAATCAACTAGAGATAGAGAGAACGGGACAAAACCAGTAATCAACCAGAGATAGAGAGGACGGGACAAAACCAGTAATCAACCAGAGATAGAGAGGATGGGACAAAACCAGTAATCAACCAGAGATAGAGAGGATGGGACAAAACCAGTAATCAACCAGAGATAGAGAGGACGGGACAAAACCAGTAATCAACCAGAGATAGAGAGGACTGGACAAAACCAGTAATCAACCAGAGATAGAGAGGATGGGACAAAACCAGTAATCAACCAGAGATAGAGAGAACGGGACAAAACCAGTAATCAACCAGAGATAGAGAGAACGGGACAAAACCAGTAATCAACCAGAGATAGAGAGAACGGGACAAAACCAGTAATCAACCAGAGATAGAGAGAACG
Source organism: Salvelinus namaycush (assembly GCF_016432855.1). Classification (NCBI taxonomy): domain Eukaryota; kingdom Metazoa; phylum Chordata; class Actinopteri; order Salmoniformes; family Salmonidae; genus Salvelinus; species Salvelinus namaycush. The sequence continues at coordinate 15,385,735 of NC_052348.1, read as the reverse complement.
GGACAAAACCAGTAATCAACCAGAGATAGAGAGAACGGGACAAAACCAGTAATCAACCAGAGATAGAGAGAACGGGACAAAACCAGTAATCCTCTCTCCCTTCTTTTGCTTTCATGTCTGTCCATCCTGTTCCGATAACAAACAACCACTAACCAGACAGGCCTTTGAACCCGCAATGCCCTGAACACAAAACCCATCAAAATGGAATAAGAATTCACAATGTAAGAAGATTCTCATCTCAAGGCAAAATCTCCACATTCCAACTCACAATACCAGGATACCAGAGTCTATCGACTACATTCTAATGTGAGGTGGTGGTGTCTTGCTCTACCAAAGACTAGGCCTAATCTGTGGGGAGATTGACTGCTCCTTAAATGAAAGGCTTCCATCCAGCAGGGAGAAAAGCACACATTGCACAATGTGGTCATGTAAAGGGAGGGAGGCTGCTTTGGCCTCTCGCCAAACTTCCACGAAAATCCATCCACATGGGCTGCACTGACGGCGAGACATTGGTAATCGCTACACGTCAGCCCCTGTCAAAAACATTACACAACAGCATATTTTGCACCGGAGGCAAGGCAAAGTGGCTAGGCTAACAACCAAACAGATCAATAAGAGTGAAGTGGATAGCTAGGCTAGGCTAACAGGTCAATAAGAGTGAAGTGAATAGCTAGGCTAGGCTAGCAGGTCAATATGAGTGACGTGGATAGGCTAGGCTAGGCTAGGCTAAGCTATATGAGGACAGGAGAGAGGGGAAAAATAACAGGCATCGACAGCTGGACTTCACATGGTGAAACAGCCAGTCAGAAAAGTGGCCAGGCGATCGATACACATGTGCACGTCAGTGTTGGCTGGTGGGAGGCGCTATAGGAGGAAGGGCTCATTGTAATGGCTGGAATGGAACAAATGGAACGTTATGGAAACCACATGTCTGACTCCATTCCATTTATACAATTACAGCCATTACAATGAGCACGTCCTCCTATAGCTCCTCCTACCAGCCTCCTCTGGTGCACGAACACACACACGTCCAAAGTACAACAGAACCTCTAAACTTTGGTGTGTGAGAGAGATAAGCGACAGGTCAGAGAGTCTGAGTTGCAGGAAAGGAATTATCTACCTAGAGACATTGGTGATTGATCCACCTAATCCAAGTCTTAGATATGTGTCATTTAGCAGAAGCTTTATAGGATATCCTAATCAAAGACACACACACACACACACACACACACACACACACACACACACACACACACACACACACACACACACACACTCTCCAGGTATGACTGAATGAAGTCCAACTAAGTGTTGGTGACGACAGAGACAGCTCAATCACACAGAGACGTGCACAACAACATGCTCCAGGAGTCAGAAGTAGAGCGATCCCTCCCCCACACCCCCTGGGTCAACCAAAACAACACCATCAACATCGAGGGGAGGCCAATGGCCACTGATATGTATACTATAATACCACAGGAGACTGGTGAGGGGAGGACGGATCATATTAATGGCTGGAATGGGGTGAATGGAATGATATCAAACACATGGCAACCATTTGTTTGATGAGTTGGATACCATTCCATTAATTCCATTACAGCCATTACTATGAGCCCGTCCTCCCCAATTAAGGTGCCACCAACCTCCTGTGTATAATACACATACAAGTGAATTTGTCCCAATACCTTTGGTCCCCTAAAATGTGGGGGATTGTGGACAGAAAGTGCATTAATTTCTAAATGGTTCACACAATAGGGATGAAAATCCCCTCAAATTAAAGCTGATGGTCTGCACTTTAACCTCATGGTCATTGGTATCATTTCAAATCCAAGGTGCTGGAGTACAGAGCCAAAACAACAACAAAAATTGTCACTGTCCCAACACTTTTGGAGTTTACTGTATATTAGGCTAGCCAGACAGTGACATTATAGAAACTCATTATAGATAAATAATGGGAGTCAATTTCCATCCATTAGTATTGAAGAGGCATGTTCAAGAGAACCTGGTTTCAATGGCTTTTTAAAGTGCTGTCAACCGTCAATGTGTGCACGATAATCCAGGTTGTATAGAGTGCTTGAAGAGTGGTTTCTTGGAAACCGGCTTACGTAAGACACCAAACACACATGCACAGTGCATATTTTGCCCACACACATTGATGTGAGCGAGTGCGATGCTGTGATCTATTGCAGGTTTTCCTTTGAGATCGGACCAACTGAAAGCGGTGCCAACCCTCTTTTTATCTGGCCAATGTCTAATCTCGAGCATTCTGCCAAGGAAAGGAGTAGAACCGAGACATCAGAGCAACACAGTCAGTGGTCTGGGCCAATACCAGAGTCTGCTTATTAAAGAGGAAGATAAGACTATCTGATTGGTCCATCAGTTGGAGTCAGTATAATGTACAAGTTGTCCTCTTTTATCATGAACTCAGGTTTGTTCGATTTAGGACCATGCATTCATCTTAGAGTAGGTAAACTAGGTTACATTTCTTAGCTATTATCATAGACTCCAAACCACCTAATAGCATTCCAGAAATCTAACAGCTAACGGTTCTCTCTAATCACAGATCACACAGTCGTGAGGTAATAGGCAGCTACTGTGGGAAACTAGGCTCATTTCTTTGACATGGCTGAGCTATAATGGCCATCCCTTCCTCACTGTCATTTCTGATAAGCGGCCTGGCTCTGTTTTGACGGAGAAGGCACAAACACCTGGTTTAGGCTTTTTGTCTGGGTGTCTGTCGTCTTTGCTTTATTTGAGGATGAGGGTTGAGGAAGTGTAAAATAGATGGTTGTTTGTAGATCTAGATGTTTCTAGGGTGTCGGTCGGTAATCAATATTTAGTATTTATTAGGATCCCCATTAGCTGACAAGGCAGCTGCTTTATGAGAATTGTCTCCGGGGTGTGGTAAATGAAGGCGGGCTGGTCCTTGGTTTTGGTGTCGCGTGGCTCTGGATTATAGGGCGGTCTCTGAGAAAAGGGTGTGTCTGCCGTGTGTGTTTGTGCTGTAGATTTTATGATTTGAATCCTTTCACCGACAGAGCTAATATTTTATTCCCTTTAGCCTGCATATTTTGTGTATACTGTTGATAGAATCTGATAGTCAGATGTACAAATGGCTGATGTCATTTCAGGGACTTTTACAGCTGCACAGGTAGGGCCAGTAATTGTGTAACTATTCTCCAGTCCTGAAGCTGTTGTGTGCCAATGTACACAGAAGCAACCATTAAAAGCAGATCCATTGAGATCATTCGTAGTAAAGGTAAATACATGACCATTTCCTGTATTTTTCATGGCGTTGTCATCCTCGACCGATCAACCAAAGAACAGGTCAGTCCCTCAAGCTTACCTGTAGGGGTGTGTTAGGCAGCATACCACCGTGCGTCCCACTGCTGGGTTGCCTCTGAAGCTAAGCAAGGCTGGTCCTGGTTGGTCCCTGGATGGAAGTGGTGTTGAAGGGCCAGTAAGAATCACTCTTTCCTCTGGTCTAATATATATATATATATCCACACTACTGTTCAAACGTTTGAGGTCACTTAGAAATGTCCTTGTTTTTGAAAGAAAAGCACATTTTTGGTCCATTAAAATAACATCAAATTGCTCAGAAATAAAGTGTAGACATTGTCAATGTTGTAAACGACTATTGTAGCTGGAAACGGCAGATTTTGAATGGAATATCTACATAGGTGTACAGAGGCCCATTATCAGCAACCATCACTCCTGTGTTCCAATGGCACGTTGTGTTAGCTAATCCAAGTTTATCATTTTAAAAGGCTAATTTGTCATTAGAAAACCCTTTTGCAATTATGTTATTACAGCTGAAAACTGCTGTGCTTATTAAAGAAGCAATAAAAATTGCCTTTTTTTAGACTAGTTGAGTATCTGGAGCATCAGCATTTGTGGGTTCGATTACAGGCTCAAAATGGCCAGAAACAAATACCTTTTTTCTGAAACTCGTCAGTTTATTCTTGTTCTTAGAAATGAAGGCAATCCCATGCGAGAAATTGCTAAGAAACTGAAGATTATTTCACTTATAATTCACTGTATCACAATTCCAGTGGGTCAGAAGTTTACATACACTAAGTTGACTGTGCCTGTAAACAGCTTGGAAAATTCCATAAAATGATGTCATGGCTTTAGAAGCTTCTGATATACTAATTGACAAAATTTGAGTCAATTGGAGGTGTACCTGTGGATGTATTTCAAGGGCTACCTTTCAACTCAGTGCCTCTTTGCTTGACATCATGGGAAAATAAAAATAAATCAGTCAAGAAATTGTAGACCTCCACAAGTCTGGTTCATTTACATTACATTTAAGTCATTTAGCAGACGCTCTTATCCAGAGCGACTTACAAATTGGTGCATTCACCTTATGACATCCAGTGGAACAGCCACTTTACAATAGTGCATCTAAATCTTTTAAGGGGGGGGGGGGGGGGGTCAGAAGGATTACTTTATCCTATCCTAGGTATTCCTTAAAGAGGTGGGGTTTCAGGTGTCTCCGGAAGGTGGTGATTGACTCCGCTGTCCTGGCGTCGTGAGGGAGTTTGTTCCACCATTGGGGTGCCAGAGCGGCGAACAGTTTTGACTGGGCTGAGCGGGAACTGTACTTCCTCAGTGGTAAGGAGGCGAGCAGGCCAGAGGTGGATGAACGCAGTGCCCTTGTTTGGGTGTAGGGCCTGATCAGAGCCTGAAGGTACTGAGGTGCCGTTCCCCTCACAGCTCCGTAGGCAAGCACCATGGTCTTGTAGCGGATGCGAGCTTCAATTGGAAGCCAGTGGAGAGAGCGGAGGAGCGGGGTGACGTGAGAGAACTTGGGAAGGTTGAACACCAGACGGGCTGCGGCGTTCTGGATGAGTTGTAGGGGTTTAATGGCACAGGCAGGGAGCCCAGCCAACAGCGAGTTGCAGTAATCCAGACGGGAGATGACAAGTGCCTGGATTAGGACCTGCGCCGCTTCCTGTGTGAGGCAGGGTCGTACTCTGCGAATGTTGTAGAGCATGAACCTACAGGAACGGGCCACCGCCTTGATGTTATTTGAGAACGACAGGGTGTTGTCCAGGATCACGCCAAGGTTCTTAGCGCTCTGGGAGGAGGACACAATGGAGTTGTCAACCGTGATGGCGAGATCATGGAACGGGCAGTCCTTCCCCGGGAGGAAGAGCAGCTCCGTCTTGCCGAGGTTCAGCTTGAGGTGGTGATCCGTCATCCACACTGATATGTCTGCCAGACATGCAGAGATGCGATTCGCCACCTGGTCATCAGAAGGGGGAAAGGAGAAGATTAATTGTGTGTCGTCTGCATAGCAATGATAGGAGAGACCATGTGAGGTTATGACAGAGCCAAGTGACTTGGTGTATAGCGAGAATAGGAGAGGGCCTAGAACAGAGCCCTGGGGGACACCAGTGGTGAGAGCATGTGGTGAGGAGACAGATTCTCGCCACGCCACCTGGTAGGAGCGACCTGTCAGGTAGGACGCAATCCAGGCGTGGGCCGCGCCGGAGATGCCCAACTCGGAGAGGGTGGAGAGGAGGATCTGATGGTTCACAGTATCGAAGGCAGCCGATAGGTCTAGAAGGATGAGAGCAGAGGAGAGAGAGTTAGCTTTAGCAGTGCGGCGCGCCTCCGTGATACAGAGAAGAGCAGTCTCAGTTGAATGACTAGTCTTGAAACCTGACTGATTTGGATCAAGAAGGTCATTCTGAGAGAGATAGCAGGAGAGCTGGCCAAGGACGGCACGTTCAAGAGTTTTGGAGAGAAAAGAAAGAAGGGATACTGGTCTGTAGTTGTTGACATCAGAGGGATCGAGTGTAGGTTTTTTCAGAAGGGGTGCAACTCTCGCTCTCTTGAAGACGGAAGGGACGTAGCCAGCGGTCAGGGATGAGTTGATGAGCGAGGTGAGGTAAGGGAGAAGGTCTCCGGAAATGGTCTGGAGAAGAGAGGAGGGGATAGGGTCAAGCGGGCAGGTTGTTGGGCGGCCGGCCGTCACAAGACGCGAGATTTCATCTGGAGAGAGAGGGGAGAAAGAGGTCAGAGCACAGGGTAGGGCAGTGTGAGCAGAACCAGCGGTGTCGTTTGACTTAGCAAACGAGGATCGGATGTCGTCGACCTTCTTTTCAAAATGGTTGACGAAGTCATCTGCAGAGAGGGAGGAGGGGGGGGGGAGGGGGAGGAGGATTCAGGAGGGAGGAGAAGGTGGCAAAGAGCTTCCTAGGGTTAGAGGCAGATGCTTGGAATTTAGAGTGGTAGAAAGTGGCTTTAGCAGCAGAGACAGAAGAGGAAAATGTAGAGAGGAGGGAGTGAAAGGATGCCAGGTCCGCAGGGAGGCGAGTTTTCCTCCATTTCCGCTCGGCTGCCCGGAGCCCTGTTCTGTGAACTCGCAATGAGTCGTCGAGCCACGGAGCAGGAGGGGAGGACCGAGCCGGCCTGGAGGATAGGGGACATAGAGAGTCAAAGGATGCAGAAAGGGAGGAGAGGAGGGTTGAGGAGGCAGAGTCAGGAGATAGGTTAGAGAAGGTTTGAGCAGAGGGAAGAGATGATAGGATGGAAGAGGAGAGAGTAGCGGGGGAGAGAGAGCGAAGGTTGGGACGGCGCGATACCATCCGAGTAGGGGCAGTGTGGGAAGTGTTGGATGAGAGCGAGAGGGAAAAGGATACAAGGTAGTGGTCGGAGACTTGGAGGGGAGTTGCGATGAGGTTAGTGGAAGAACAGCATCTAGTAAAGATGAGGTCAAGCGTATTGCCTGCCTTGTGAGTAGGGGGGGAAGGTGAGAGGGTGAGGTCAAAAGAGGAGAGGAGTGGAAAGAAGGAGGCAGAAAGGAATGAGTCAAAGGTAGACGTGGGGAGGTTAAAGTCACCCAGAACTGTGAGAGGTGAGCCGTCCTCAGGAAAGGAGCTTATCAAGGCATCAAGCTCATTGATGAACTCTCCGAGGGAACCTGGAGGGCGATAAATGATAAGGATGTTAAGCTTGAAAGGGCTGGTAACTGTGACAGCATGGAATTCAAAGGAGGCGATAGACAGATGGGTAAGGGGAGAAAGAGAGAATGACCACTTGGGAGAGATGAGGATCCCGGTGCCACCACCCCGCTGACCAGAAGCTCTCGGGGTGTGCGAGAACACGTGGGCAGACGAGGAGAGAGCAGTAGGAGTGGCAGTGTTATCTGTGGTGATCCATGTTTCCGTCAGTGCCAAGAAGTCGAGGGACTGGAGGGAAGCATAGGCTGAGATGAACTCTGCCTTGTTGGCCGCAGATCGGCAGTTCCAGAGGCTGCCGGAGACCTGGAACTCCACGTGGGTCGTGCGCGCTGGGACCACCAGGTTAGGGTGGCCGCGGCCACGCGGTGTGAAGCGTTTGTATGGTCTGTGCAGAGAGGAGAGAACAGGGATAGACAGACACATAGTTGACAGGCTACAGAAGAGGCTACGCTAATGCAAAGGAGATTGGAATGACAAGTGGACTACACGTCTCGAATGTTCAGAAAGTTAAGCTTACGTTGCAAAAATCTTATTGACTAAAGTGATTAAAATGATACAGTACTGCTGAAGTAGGCTAGCTAGCAGTGGCTGCGTTGTTGACTTTGTTAGAAAGTGTAGCTGGCTAGGTAACCTCGATAGCTAGCTAGGTAACCTCGGTAACTGGCTAGATAATTAGTCTAAACTACACAATTGTCTTAGATACAAGGACAGCAAAGACAACTATGTAGCTAGCTAACACTACACTAATCAAATCGTTCCGTTGTAATGTAATAGTTTCTACAGTGCTGCTATTCGGTAGAAGTTGGCTAGCTAGCAGTGTGACTAGGTAGGAGAACGGCAGCGCGGCGGACGAAAATAGCTGGCTAGCTAACCGATAATTACTCTAGACTACGAATGTAATAGTTTCTACAGTGCTGCTAACACTACACTAATCAAGTCGTTCCGTTGTTCCGTTGAATGTAATAGTTTCTACAGTGCTGCTATTCGGTGGCTAGCTGGCTAGCTAGCTAGCAGTGTTGACTACGTTACGTTACGTTAAAAGAACGAAAATAGCTGGCTAGCTAACCGAAACTGGCTAGCTAACGCAACTATCTTAGATACAAAGACAGCAAAGACAACTATGTAGCTAGCTAACACTACACTAATCAAGTCGTTCCGTTGTTCCGTTGAATGTAATAGTTTCTACAGTGCTGCTATTCGGTGGCTAGCTGGCTAGCTAGCAGTGTTGACTACGTTACGTTACGTTAAAAGGACAAAAATAGCTGGCTAGCTAACCGATAGTCTAAACTACCCAATTATCTTAGATACAAAGACAGCAAAGACAACTATGTAGCTAGCTAACACTACACTAATCAAGTCGTTCCGTTGTTCCGTTGAATGTAATAGTTTCTACAGTGGTGCTATTCGGTGGCTAGCTGGCTAGCTAGCTAGCAGTGTTGACTACGTTACGTTACGTTAAAAGAACGAAAATAGCTGGCTAGCTAACCGAAATTAGTCTAAACTACACAATTATCTTTGATACAAAGACGGCTATGTAGCTAGCTAAGATCAAGCAAATCAAACCGTTGTACTGTAATGAAATGAAATGAAATGTGATACTACCTGTGGAGCGAAGCGGAATGCGACCGGACAGCAAGGTGGAATCAGGGGCAGAGGTGGAATCATGGTTCATCCTTGGGAGCAATTTCCAAACACCTGAAGGTACCGCGCTCATCTGTACAAACAATAGTACGCAAGTATAAACACCATTGGACCACGTAGCAGTCATACCGCTTTGGAAGGAGACGCGTTCTGTCTCCTAGAGATGAACGTACTTTGGTGCGAAAAGCGCAAATCAATCCCAGAAAAACAGCAAAGGACCTTGTGAAGATGCTGGAGGAAACAGGTACAAAAGTATCTATATCCACAGTAAAACGGGTCCTATATCAACATAACCTGAAAAGCCGCTCAGCAAGGAAGAAGCCATTGCTCCAAAACCGCCATAAAAAATCCAGCAACTGCACATGGGGACAAAAATCATACTTTTTGGAGAAATGTCCTCTGGTGTGATGAAACAAAAATAGAACAGTTTGGCAATAATTACCATCGTTATGTTTGGAGGAAAAAGGGGGAGGCTTGCAAGCCGAAGAACACCATCCCAACCGTGAAGCACAGGGGTGGCAGCATCATGTTGTGGGGGTGCTTTGCTGCAGTAGGGACTGGTGCACTTCACAAAAAAGATGGCATCATGAAGAAAGAAAATTATGTGGATATATTGAAGCAACATCTCAAGACATCAGTCAGGAAGTTAAAGCTTGGTCGCAAATGGGTCTTTCAAACGGACAATGACCCCAAGCATACTTCCAAAGTTGTGGGAAAATGGCTTAAGGACAACAAAGTCAAGGTATTGGAGTGGCCATCACAAAGCACTGACCTCAATCCTATAGAAAATTTGTGGGCAGAACTGAAAAAGTGTGTGAGAGCAAGGAGGCCTACAAACCTGACTCAGTTACACCAGCTCTGTCAGGAGGAATGGGCCAAAATTCACCCAACTTATTGTGGGAAGCTTGTGGAAGGCTACCTGAAACGTTTGACCCAAGTTAAACAATTTAAAAGCAATGCTATCAAATACTAATTGAGTGTCTGTAAACTGATGAAAGAAATAAAAGCTGAAATAAATCATTCTCTCTACTATTATTCTGACATTTCACATTCTTAAAATAAAGTGGTGATCCTAACTGACCTAAAACAGGGAATCTTTTACTAGGATTCAACATCAGGAATTGTGAAAAACTGAGTTTAAATGTATTTGGCTAAGGTGTATGTAAACTTCCGACTTCAACTGTAGATATTCCATAAAAAATCTGCAGTTTCCAGCTACAATAGTAATTTACAACATTAACAATGTCTACACTGTATTGCTGATCAATTTGATGTTATTTAAATGGACAAAAAATTTGCTATTCTTTAAAAAACAAGGACATTTCTAAGTGACCCCAAACTTTTGAACGGTAGTGTATATATATATATATATATCCCAATGCCCCAGGATGGTGATTGGGGACAATGCCCTGTGTAGGGTGCTGTCTTTTGGATGGGATATTAAACTTGTGTCCTGACTCTCTGTGGTCACTAAAGATCCCCGGTGTCCTGGCTACATTCCCAATCTGGCCCTGATACCATCATGGCCACCTAATCATCCCCAGCTTTCAATTGGCTCATTCAACCCCCCTCCTCTCCCCTGTAACTATTCTCCAGGTCGTTGCTGTAAATGAGAATCTGTTCTCAGTCAACTTACCTGGTAAAATAAGGGTAAAATAAATGGGCTATGTCATGTAACGCACCCAGACAAACCCACACACACACACGTATGCACAAATATAATAAAACACGTCAACAGAAGTCTTTCAAATGATGTATAGTGCATTCGGGAAAGTATTCAGACCCATTGACTTTTTCCCCCCAAAAAATTACATTACAGCCTTATTCTAAAATTGACTAGAACGACCCTAAGCACACAGCCAAGACAACACAGGAGTTGCTTTGGGACAAGTCTCTGAATATCCTTGAGTGGCCCAGCCAGAGCCCGGACTTAAACCCGATCTAACATAACTGGAGAGACCTGAAAATAGCTGTGCAGGGACGCTCACCATCCAACCTGACAGGGCTTGAGCTGATCTGCAGAGAAGAATGGGAGAAACTCCCCAAATACAGGTGTGCCAAGCGTGTAGTGTCATACCCAAGAAGACTCAAGGCTGTAATCGCTGCCAAAGGTGATTCAACAAAGTACTGAGTAAAGGGTCTGAATACCTATGTAAATGTGATGTGTTTTTTATTTTAAATACATTTGCACAAATTTCTAAAAACCTGTTTTTGCTTTGTCATTATGGGGTATTGTGTGTAGACTGATGAGGCAAAAAAAGTATTTAATCAATTTAGGATAAGGCTATAACGTAACAAAATGTGGAAAAAGTCAAGGGGTCTGAATATTTTCAGAATGCACTGTATGTCTCTGGCTAGTATTTGCATGTTCCTTCCCATGTTGTCTTTGATGGTTTGCCATGCAAAAGAGATTTGGGAACACTCCCACAACACACAGCAGATAAACTAACCAACAGCAAAATTGGAACATGCATTTATTTTTTAGATACAGCGAATGACATTTTCTTCTGCCATCATGTGGTGTGATTTTCTGAAATGTTAGATAAACCTAGCCTGCACACCATTCCAGTGGCGACCCGTCATTCAGGGCAGGTGGGGCTCAAAACAGGTTGAGCAGCCTGAATGACGGGTCACCACTGGAATGGTGTGTAGGCTAGCACAACAAGGTGAGTCCAAAAATGTATTGTATGCTGGAGCATAAATTATGTAATATGCCAGGGAGATATGTATATTCTAGCTAAGAAAGTAATACTAAGTGTATGTTGTGTAGTAGGCTGTTAGTAGCCGATGTGCCTCACCCTAATAATTGTGTCCCTTTCCCCCTCATAACTTTGCCTTTTGTTCTGACTTGGTGGTGAACATGTAGCCTATAGCCTGTTTTAGAGAAATTTCATCATCGAATATTGTAAGAGCTTTCATTGTCTGCTTATATGCCCCCTTTATTCATCCTACGGTTCTGACTTGGTGTACAGGGAGTATACTGTAAGAACGGCCCATGTTCTGAATTCTGTCGTTGTACATTTCAAAAGTGCTGAACAAATAGTTATATTGACTTTGTCCGTCTTAGCTCGCTCATTAATGTCTTAATCGAAATTACGGATCGTTCCCTTATGCCATAGTTTGTACATTGCAATTGTCAGTAGAAACCATATCTGCACCATTCACAAGTTATCACGCTTGAAACATACCGTAACAATTGCAGAGGTCTCTACAATAACCCGGTGTTTGACAAATCAGTCATTGCGACACAATACTGCAAAGGAAAAATCAGATCACAATGTACACTATGCGTTCATCTGTTCAAACAAGCAAAGCAGATCAAATCACTGAGTCAACTCAACACTGAGGCAACACGTGGGTTTGGTATCTCTCTCTCTGCCTAGCCAGCACTCGTCCATACCTAACACAACACAGACAGAACCCCTCTTTACACACATCTGTCTTTCTGTGGAAATACCCACTGCTAAGTACTCTTACCATCATACACCCCATCAAAAGTACAGTACCCACCTATAGCTCCATCATCCTGTCTGAATACAACTGACACTATGGGACTGGAGACTGAGGTGGTCTCATGATCCTATCTCTAATCTAATTGGACGGAAACGCTATAGGGATCCTTGGGTGATGGATTTGAGATGCGATCGGTTTTGTCACTGCACGTGAAGACTAAAAGTAGTTCCAGATAGAGTTACAGTACATAGAACATTGGAGTTATGAAGTTGGGATATATAGAAGAGTTCTAGATCGTTATAGGCTCTAGAAAAATGATAGCATGGAGCGCCAAGTATCCAGCATTATATTTTGACATCGTCTTAAGAAAAAAAGTGTCAAAAGATTTCAGATCAAGGGGTTCATTCCCCTTGTGGAAAGTCCTTTATTGGATGTAAAGCGACTATGATCTCACCTGTGATATGGTTACTACCTGTGGTGCGGTGTTGAGTCAGAGGTGTGTGCGTGTCTGTACAGCTGGCCCTGTTGATTCTTCCAGGCCAGAGGTGACTCATTTAAAGCCCCATGGCGTTAACCTGCTTATTAGCTGTGTTGCTCATTGAATGATATCATGATAAGGCTGCTGCTTGATACTGAAACCTATATTGGCAAGTCTCTCGTAACAATTTACAGCCTTATACAGACTTTATCGGCCTTCAACAGGTCCAAAGACAAGAATTTCAGTTCACTTCAAGGACGAATAGCCAACTAAACCTATGCTTGAAATATAAAAAGAAAACCAATATTTTAAACCGCCTCAATGGAAACATTTTAAATATAGCCTAGGATCTCATCATTACACTCGTTACCCAACTTTCATTTCCCTCAGCCGTCCTTTTCTATTATGACAAAACATCCATGGCGACGAGATAGACGTTACAACCCCCCCCCCCCCCCCTAAGCATTGCAACAAATATCAGATGCGTCCGTGAAACTCTAAACTAAATCAATCCCTTTATTAACTTACAGTAAAGTAAGGGTGGGTGGGGAGGGGGTGCATTTAACACAGCAGAGATGATGACTACATCATTATTACTATGTCTTTGGAGGCCGTGTCTGAATGGCTGGGGGGGGGGGGGGGGGGGGGTGCATTTAACACAGCAGAGATGATGACTACATCATTATTACTATGTCTTTGGAGGCCGTGTCTGAATGGCTGGGGGGGGGGGGTGCATTTAACACAGCAGAGATGATGACTACATCATTATTACTATGTCTTTGGAGGCCGTGTCTGAATGGCTTGGGGGGGGGGTGCATTTAACACAGCAGAGATGATGACTACATCATTATTACTATGTCTTTGGAGGCCGTGTCTGAATGGCTGGGGGGGGGGGGGGGGGGGTGCATTTAACACAGCAGAGATGATGACTACATCATTATTACTATGTCTTTGGAGGCCGTGTCTGAATGGCTGGGGGGGGGGGGTGCATTTAACACAGCAGAGATGATGACTACATCATTATTACTATGTCTTTGGAGGCCGTGTCTGAATGGCTGGGGGGGGGGGGTGCATTTAACACAGCAGAGATGATGACTACATCATTATTACTATGTCTTTGGAGGCCGTGTCTGAATGGCTTGGGGGGGGGGTGCATTTAACACAGCAGAGATAATGACTACATCATTATTACTATGTCTTTGGAGGCCGTGTCTGAATGGCTGAGGGGGGGGGGGGGGGGGGGGGCATTTAACACAGCAGAGATGATGACTACATCATTATTACTATGTCTTTGGAGGCCGTGTCTGAATGGCTGGGGGGGGGGGGGGGGTGCATTTAACACAGCAGAGATGATGACTACATCATTATTACTATGTCTTTGGAGGCCGTGTCTGAATGGCTGGGGGGGGGGGGGGGGCCTGGTGTAAATCAAATAAAGACATGGAGAGGAGAGGGCCTCGTGTATACAACCAATCTGGAATCCTCAGGGACTTTAGGAAGAGATTCCAGTGAATGTCCATTATGCATTTGTCCCTGTGCTTCTACAGGTAGTTGGGGTTCAGGGAGCTGTTTGTAAAGGACAGACATAACCGGTGGTGTGAAGCGTTAAGTATGGAGGAAATGTAATTATGGATATCATGTCATAGCTCTGAGGGTTGAGCCATGTTGGAGCCGGACCTCTGGAGGGAATTTCTTTGTCTAGTCTTAATTCTGAAATGCTCTGGCTGTTATTGAGAGGACTGACTGGTCCTCTGTAGCTACAGCCCCTGGCAGAGTGGAGAATTTCACACACTATTATCTTCTAGCCAGGAAACCTTATCTGATATTAAAAACAATGACTGGATTTCACTGAGTTCAAAACTGACTTTACCCAGATGAGCAGTGAGCACCCCATTCCATAGAAGCCTCTTAGTAACACCGGCATATCTAAACTCTGCCGAGCTCAATGTCAATTTGTCAAAGTAGCAGGAGATAGCAAAGAGAGGAAAAGGGCTACGTCGAATCCAAAGTTGGATATCGGTCAGGCTTTAAATTGGCTTTGTTCTTGAAACCATGTGTAGTGCTGCTCTGGTAATGAATAGCAGCTATAAAACAGGTTCTGACATCCTATTCATTCTTTTACGTTTTCACTCTCATGCGTTGGCTTTTATTCTACAACCTGAGGGTTTTTTTCTTCGCCTCATTCCTAATTGGAATGAAACCTAAATATTTGATGCTAGTTAATGTAAAATGTTCAATTATTCAGTGGAGGTGATAAGAACAAGTAGGCCTAGCGTCAACCCAAGTAGCCATATCACGCCATTCCCATAACTTCAGCACTCCAGCAGCCATTTACTCCATTACTCCTAAATCAACAGTCAGCTTCACTAATGACACCCATCCATCCAAACCATAATAACTGCAGCCGAGGTAAGTCACACTTTGAGCCACGGGAGGATGAGATTGCATTTATACTATGCTGATCCAACCCCTCTATCGATCTCTCTAACAACAGCAACTACAGGATCCTAGAGGCTCACAACCAGCTCCATGATGACATCAGACTGTCAGATCTCTTCCATTGGCTGACTGCATTAGTGTGGCGTGATATGGTTACTACAGCATTCACAGCTGTTTGCTGACTGGCCAAAGTAATGCTCAAGTAGCTCACACTATTAGTCTGGAGAAATTGGCTGTTTCTGAGGTAGGGCCATTAGGGCCACTTAAGGTCTGGCTGGTTAACAGAGAGAAATAACGGGAGGGCGAGGCCCAATGGGAGGGCGAGGCCCTCTCCTCCTCCTCATCCTCCTCTCCACTCCTCCTCTCTATGAATAATAGAGAAGACTTGTTCTAGTCACCGACACATCTACCTTCTGCTCTTTTATTTATTTAACCTTTATTTAACCAGGCAAGTCAGTTAAGAACAAATTCTTATTTACATTGAAGGCCTAACAAAAGTCAAAGGCCTCCTTGCGTGGACGGGAGCTGGGATTAAAAATTAAAAGTATAGGACAAAACACACATTACGACAAGAGAGACACCACAACGCTACATAAAGAGAGACCTTAAGACAACAACACAGCATGGTAGCAACACATGACAACAACCCGGTAGCAACAAAACATAGCAGCAGCCCAACATGTTAGCAACCCAACATGGTACAAACATTATTGGGCACAGACAACAGCACAAAGGGCAAGAAGGTCGTGACCCTCAGACTACATCCATCCAGGAAAACATAAATAAACACAATGTTTTTGTACCAATCAGTGAAATACGTAGGCCCACTGAATGGTACAGTAGCTGTGAAAGATGAATCTCCTTCACAAGTATCTGAGAAATCTGTATCATAGTTTCTCTGTACACTCCATTTTTTACAATGTTAAATGTAAAACAAATCAAATTTAGAGACACAGGAGTCATCATACAACAAGGACTGTGCCAACTGAGCTAGTCTACCGAGAGACACTCAAATGAATGAAGAATAATTCTGGGTCAAGTTGTTGTTTTTTGTTTCCTGGAAGAGCCACGGCCTGGGTACTTACAGTCAGAGAGATCATCCACTTGAAGTTCTCTCCATATGACAAGAATCAAGATCCATTCATTCAATACCCTAATGCACCGATGAATACACTTACAGACAAACTATACGGGGCACGTTAGCATCAGGGAACCAACCGGAAGCATTTTTGAGGTGCGGGCGGGTGAAACAGACCCATTGTAATCAACAAGACGCTTCAGCGGTCGCAGAAGGCCTTCCTGTTTGGACACAGCGGGAAACATCTAGGCCTACATGTAGCATACATCTCAGCAGCCTGGACATTTTCTGGGATTGAGCATACCATTGGGAACACCAATCGGAGCAGGATTGGAGCTGGGCAAATCCAAGGGAGGAGGACTCTCCATTTTGAAAGTAATCCCCTCCCTCTCCCTGTGTCCACCACTACTGAAGCCCACCCATCTGGGATAATCCGTTAGGACAGCTGGTGTGTCGGAAAACGTCCATGACAACCTTCATGACTGACGCCGGTCAACTATGACATAACAGCACGGGAGCATAGCACAACGTAAGAACATACTGTACATGCAAGCAGACACTTCGGTGCACTTTCAGAAACTGCCACCAGAAATACGTGTTATGGTAATGACAACTGTAGAGGACAGTTTGTGTGTGTGTGTCAGCGACTATGACAGTGACAGTCGGGGGTGGTCTCTGTATGTCACGTGCAGATGGCTCGGTGGTTACGTAAAAGCATTTTAGGATTTCAGTAAGAGCCATTGTAAGGGATGTAATCATCCTAAACAACAGATTGGTCCCTTGGATGGAATTGGTGCGGTACAGTATTTGGAAAGTTCGGCTCAGCCACAAAATTCCCTGCCGTAATGGTCAGGTGCCCAATAAGATTATTTCATCAAACAAATGTTATATCTAAGAGTTGTGGGCCTAATAAGGAACACAAACAGATTAAACAATAAAAATGTTTAATCGATAGAAATTCAGTATGTGAGAGTATGTGATGGCTGGTTGTTCAATACTACAACCACAACATTCAAACAAACCAATCTCAGTTCACATCAACAAAACACAGTAATCTTGAAATCAATCAATCCACACCACTTTCCTAGAACCTCTCTCCACTACAAATAAATCAAGTCACTGGAACGTCATCTGTGGAGACTCATGGAAAAGGGTGAATAATCAGACCTTTGTGAGAAGAATGTAACCAGGAAGACAATGGATTTATGGTGTTAGCTCAACAGCACAATCAGAAGGAGTGGGGGTTAGAGTCCAGAGTGATGAAATAATGTCTCCAGGTAGCCAGGGCCGGATTACCAAAACGGATTGTAGGGCATGTCGCCCCCCCCCCCCCAGATAGCATATGAACACGTCGGTTTGGGCCCCTTGGAGGTCAGGGCCCCCCCAGATGGCATATGAGGGTGATTCTCATGAAACTAGTTTTAAAATGTCTGTAGCAAATTGAGTTTAAAAACCATGATGCATCTGCAAAAATCAACTACCATTCTGAGTACTAAAATGTGTAGCTTTTAAATAAAGATATTTTCACCTGAATTTTATACATTTTCATCCAAATTCTCATGACTGAAATTAGTACGGATTAAATTAAAATTGGGTCATTTTATATATAATATTTATAAAAAGCTAATTTATTTGACTAAAACACAAAATGATGTTGCTGTAGTTTGTCCCATAAATCATACAAATTGTATAATAGTTTAAGTTGACATTGTACATAACAAATATTATGGTTTAAACACAGTGTCTGTGTCTCATTACCGTAACACTTTTTCAAGTTCCTG
Organism: Salvelinus namaycush; assembly: GCF_016432855.1. Classification (NCBI taxonomy): domain Eukaryota; kingdom Metazoa; phylum Chordata; class Actinopteri; order Salmoniformes; family Salmonidae; genus Salvelinus; species Salvelinus namaycush. The sequence continues at coordinate 15,367,891 of NC_052348.1, read as the reverse complement.
TAAAAACTCCATTCAGTAAAAAAAAAAAAATATTCACCCATATACATCATCTAGAGGAGTAGTACATAGACCAGCACAAGTTTAGTTCATTTGTTCGCTTATATGCCGTCAGAATTAGGTTCTTATTCTCAAACACCCGCTTTACACCATTTGGCCTTCTCATTACCGAAATGGCTAAAAAGCTCAAATTGGGAAAAAGTCTGATTCAATTTTATAATAATAAATGTCAAATGAAATATTTGTATTTTCAGTGTTATGTTTAACTCGGGCCTTTTCATTATGGGAGATTTTTTTTTTTTATATTAGAAATATTGATTTGTTTATTACTTTTTTTGGACTTTGAAAACTGTTACAGTAACGAGAATGTTGGTACAATGCATAATATCTGATATAGATAATTACAGATCCTAATCTCAGTGATTCAACAGGAAATTATGTGAAAAATGACACAGTTTAGTGAGAATGACCCATGAACACGTTATAAGCCATGACAAAGTGTAGAATTGCAGGAATTTAGCTTTAAAACGGCAAAATATTCTCTCAGCCTCATGGGAAAATGTATAGAATAGCATGAGATTAGCTACAAAACTGTAGCTGTGCTAGTCCGGCCCTGCAGGTAGCCCCTTGGCACTGATGTAGGATGCGCTTACAGTCCCAAATTCCTAACCTTAACATTTAGGGGAGGAAAACACTAAACAGACCTTAGATCAAGAGTCAGAGACTACAAATCACCTGAGCTCATACTGTGAGGCCATGGACATCACTGGGGGCGAGCTCCCTGCCCTCCAAGACATATACTCAAAACGGTGTTTGACGAAGGCCCAGAAGGTCGTCAAGGACTCCTGTCACCCGAGCCAAGGACCATTCACTCTGTTACCATCTGGTAAGCGGTATCTGAGCATCTGGTCTCGGACCAACAGGCTCAGAGACAGCTTCTACCATGAGGCCATCAGACTGCTTAACAGCTAACCCTAGCTGTCTCCCTGCACAGACCTGGGCCCGGTTTCCCGATAGCGATGGAACTTAGGCTGACGAGTGTTTTAACGATGCATCTTTCCTACAACGGCCGAAGACATAACATGTGTTTCCCAAAAGTGTGTCATTGAGGCATGTGTCGATACTGATAGGATCTTACCTTAGCATTATAATTATTCCACAACACTGACAACAGATCAGTTCCTAGAGAGATATTATCACCTATGGCTGCAAACATTGAGGCGGCTTATTCGAATGTTTACTAGAGGTCGACCGATTAATCGGAATGGCCAATTAATTAGGGCCGATTTGAAGTTTTCATAACAATCGGAAATCGGTATTTTTGGATGTCGATTTAGCAGATTATTATTTTTCCAAATTCTTTTTTTTTACACCTGTATTTAATTAGGCAAGTCAGTTAAGAACACATTCTTATTTTCAATGACGGCCTAGGAACGGTGGGTTAACTGCCTTGTTCAGGGGCAGAACGACAGATTTTTACCTTGTCAGCTCAGGGATTCAATCTTGCAACCTTACGGTTAACTAGTCCAACGCTCTAACCACCTGCCTCACGAGGAGCCTGCCTGTTACGCGAATGCAGTAAGAAGCCAAGGTAAGTTGCTAGCTAGCATTAAACTTATCTTATAAAAAACAATCAATTAATCGATCATAATCACTAGTTATAACTACACATGGTTGATGATATTACTAGTTCATCTAGCGTGTCCTGCGTTGCATATAATCGATGCGGTGCGCATTCGCGAAAAAGGACTGTCGTTGCTCCAACGTGTACCTAACCATAAACATCAATGCCTTTCTTAAAATCAATACACAGAAGTATATATTTTTAAACCTGCATATTTAGCTAAAAGAAATCAAGGTTAGCAGGCAATATTAACCAGGTGAAATTGTGTCACTTCTCTTGCGTTCACTGCACGCAGAGTCAGGGTATATGCAACAGTTTGGGCCGCCTGGCTCATTGCGAACTAATTCGCTAGAATTTTACATAATTATGACATAACATTGAAGGTTGTGCAATGTAACAGGAATATTTAGACTTAGGGATGCCACCCGTTAGATAAAATACGGAACGGTTCCGTATTTCACTGAAAGAATAAACGTTTTGTGTTCGAGATGATAGTTTCCGGATTCGACCATATTAATGACATAAAGCTCGTATTTCTGTGTGTTATTATGTTATAATTAAGTCTATGATTTGATAGAGCAGTCTGACTGAGCGATGGTAGGCACCAGCAGGCTCGTAATTATTGGTCCTCCAATAATCGGTATCGGCGTTGAAAAATCATAATCAGTCAACCTCTAATGCTTACCCTATAATAATGCCCTAAATCAAGATTTGACACATCATTGTGCACGTTAGGCTACAAATCATGAAATATATTGAGGCAAAAATTACAGACAGTAGCCAAATAAAACTCAATTGAATGAACATGAAATGCATTTCAATATAATTTAAATATATGGGCCTATGAAGCCTATACTGTAAAAATGCTATTTAAACTTTTCATGCAGTCATCTCAGTTTTAATTTGAAGCATCTTTTTATCCTGCTTGTTTGTAACAATTGCAAAGACATTGGCAACTTTAACTGCAGTCACAGAGAGACAGATACACGTCTTGATTCTATGTACGGCGGAGATCTTCTGTGTATAAAGTGACGCTTGGGGAAAAACGCATCTAACAAAGCACTAAGCTGTTCCACAAGTGGTCTGAGGCAGTCGGTAAATAACAAACGTTTTCAAGGGCACATTTTGTAACGATGGTTTTGGGAAACAGCTCGGAGATTCAACAATGCTCCTACAAAAGGTTCTAACGATGAACTTAGCCTTCAGATGCTTTTGGGAAACCGGGCCCTGCACCTTAGTGACTATTGCCACTGACTCTCCACATTTTATATTGACATTTTAGTCACTTTATATGTAAATACAGTCATACTTGACATAGCACATTCATGATCTATTCTGTATATCCCATTGTGTACATACCAATATATTACTCTGCATACTACCTCTTCTATTACTTATTTATTATTGATTATTAATTATAGTACTGCAATGTTGAGGTAGCTAGCACACGAGCATTTCACTGCACCTTTTATACCTGCTGTATAAACTGTGTACGTGACAAAAAACATTTGATTTGACAGGCAGGCCATCATCAGTGGGGAATGTCATAGGAAACCAACCTCAAGGAGGAGGGGGGATGAAATCAGATCTAAATAACTCCTCTCTTGAGTCAGAGCTCCGCGGAAGAACACAGTCTACATGCAGGCTTATTGGTATGGGACATGACTGAGTGAGGCAGATTTACAGTCAGTCAGTGTGTTCATGTCTCCTCCTGCAAACAGACTAGATATCCATGACAATGAGGCAACCAAGGACATGAAGTGACATCCCTCCCCTTCAGGCCCTCTTATAGAGTGGTTCAGTTCCTAAGTGTCCAAACGCAAAACACAGAGTCATAGGCACGTACACACACACTTACTCACACACGCAGACAAGCACACACACATAACGGTTGTCAACCACTATGACTAACTGGCCAAGTCAAGTAGGCAACTTTTCCTCAATTAAGTAAATCAAATGTTGGCTATTCCCAAATGAGAATAGAGACACAGTACAGAGAGTGGAAAAGATTGGGCACTAAGCTGACATTGTGTTGTGTTGTTCCTCTGTGTTCTCTACAGTATCTGACAGTGTTACACAACACCACCTCCTCATTGGTTGATGCACCTCTGTGCTGATTGCAGGCAACATTCCATGGATGTGCTACTGACCTAATACATTCTTCAGAGTGAACAGCGCCGGCATGTGCCACACAGAAAGACCGACTTCAGCTATTTCTCAAACACCATCAATGTATGTAAGCTTCCTGTTGCAGAACTCAAACGCAAGTTACTCTGGGGCGGCAGGTAGCCTAGTGGTTAGAGCGTTGGGCCAGTACCTGAAAGGTAACAAGATAAAAATCTGTCGTTATTCCCCTGAACAAGGCAGTTAACCTACTGTTCCCCGGTAAGCCGTCATTGTAAATAAGAATTTATTCTTAACTGACTTGCCTAGTTAAATAAAGGTTACATTTTCCCCAAAAAATATATAGATAATATATGTGCCAGGGAAGTAGTCAGTGAAACGTCATTTAACGTAGTTCTGGATTTCACAATACAGAACATAAACCATTTCCTATTTCAGTTACTCAACAGTGAGTGATGTATGCTAGCTAGCCTAGGTCCCATGTTTTCTCTAAGATTGTATCTGTCAATCAAATGTAAGTAAGCTACAAAGCACTCAGGTTCAAGGCCATGTTTGCACAGGGCCACGCCTCCAATCAAGAAAGCTCTTACAGTGAGGACTTTGATACCTCCTGCTACAATAAAGTTGCTGTACTTTGCTGCATGGTCCTTCTATTGACTTCATTCAGCAGTATTACAGTAAATAACTTGAATATGGGTCACATATTCGGTTTACATACTTACTGTAAAATTGTAAATATTATACATGACTGTACATATGTCTGGTCAAATGTATTTGACCAGACATAAGCTTGACCACTATTTTTGTCAGAATATAACCTAAATAACAACTTGTTTGAATTTACTTTTTTTTGGCATGTCAAGCATTACGGGCAGTGTGGACGGGTGTGAAAGACAAAAATGTGCATCCCAAATGGCACCCTACAATTTTTGACCATAGCCCTATTGGCCCTGATCAAAAGTAGTGCACTACTATATAGGGAATAGGGTGCCATTTGAGACGCAATAGAGAATCTCCAGCATCTGTTGACTGTCTTCGTAATAACATGACACAGATACGGGCCAGCGGTTTATGGTCCAGCTTTAAAGCATTGGCGGCAGAGATTTCACAGAGTGCGAAAAATACTAGAGGTGTGTTTCTATCTACTAGGCTACATGTATTGTGACCTACACCTTCCATTAACCAATGTTTGAGTATAACTACCGGCCAACTGAGGATAGGACTGATTAACTGTCTGCTGCTAGACATGACGTTCTAATCATTATCCTCATTTTTCCTCACGTGTTCAATAGTCTTCCCTTTAGCCCAGAGTTTCCCAAACTCGGTCCTGGGGACCCAAATGGGTGCACGTTTTGGTTTTTGCCCTAACACTACACAGCTTATTCAAATGATCAAAGCTTGATGATTAGTTGGTTAATGAATCAGCTGTGTAGTGCCAGGGCAGAAACCAGAACGTGCACGAGTTTGGGAAACCCTGTTCCTATCTTTATCCTCATGTTCCTCACCTTTCTTCAATATTGGCTGTAAGGAGATTATTTTTTAATAATGGATTTAAAACTTATTCTAGCTTCAAAAGTGTTCTTCACCATCTCAGGCGATAATATACATTTTCCTAATGCATTATTTGGCAAGTTTTTCCTTCAGCCTGAAAGACTATAACATGTATACATCGCTACAGTATCTAATTGGATTGCCTCACCAACATCTCATCACCCCCAAAAAACTCTAAACTCAGTAAATTAAGCAAAATACTTGTCAGGTTGTCCTTTCAAGACAAACTAGTAGACATGCGGTTCTCTTATAATGCATGGGTTACTATTGTAGCCTACTTTTAAGCCTAAATATTACACTTGGGTTAAGCAAGTGGAGACTTGGTTCATGCCATGCCTTATAACTAACGAACTACACTTTCATACAGAGGGAGAGGCTGTGAGTGAGGAGACAAGTCCAGGTTCCATCCCACCACTAGCCTACACATATGTTCAGCATTAAACCCATGCTTCAAAACACCAAGTATGTTGCCTTCAAGTTTGTTTACGTCTTCCTCTGTGTAACACTATGGAGCAATCGTACACCATCTCTGGCGAACTGATGAAGGCACCAGTAGCACAGTAAAACGCCCTGAAAGCGATACCTGGGTGCTCCGTAACACCGCCTGTCAATCCCTTCAATGCACCCTGAAACATACCCTAAAATGCGTATATTGTTGTCAATTTGGTAGCTAGTTATCATACATTTCTGTTCATTTAATTTCTACATTACAGGAGTGAGTACCTTACATACAGCCGCGTGGCAGTGCTGTGGACATAGCCACGCGGTCAGTCAAGCTAAATAAACCGTCCTTCAAAACAATATTTAGGCTAGGTTACGATATTAATGTAACAACCACATTCATATTTGTACCGTGAGCCGCTGGTAACATTAGTTGTTATCAAGAAGCGGTAGATACAAGAGCGGTAGATACAATGTAGCAACTTCTTACCTTTGAGACGGTCATATAAGATGTGTCCGCAGGTGGAAAGATTTTCCGGAGAGGACTGAACTGCAGATGTGGATGGATGGCGGAGTGCTTCTCTTGCGGCGGGTGTCTTAATTTGCGGTATGTCTTGACTGTCTGGCTCGGTTTTGATAGCCGGCTGGCAAGTCGATTTACATGTCAGCTGTATGACTGAGGCGGTTACCATAAGGGTATATCTGTGTGAGCTCACAGACTTCACACACACACACACACACACTCACCGCAGTGATGAAAAAAATCGACAGGCGAGGTAAAGCTGTGCGGGACCCAACCTAGGAGGGGTGGAGTGGAAAGAGCGATGTTCAGAGCCGCGGAGGGAAGGGAGAGGAGGGGGGCTCTCTCCCACATAGAGTGGGGTTGCTATTGTAGTTCTCCCAGTCGTCTGGTCCTCTGGAAAACGGTCCCAAAGTCGTGGTCAGGCTTTGCCTTGCAACAGACTGCTCGCCTTCCGTCCACCGTGACCAAAAAGGACCCCTTTATTGACGTGCTATAAAGTAACCCCGGGAACAATCGTGGACGGTGCCTATGGATGCGACGTAGCTGTGACCTCACAGTGCCATTGATATTTAAAACAATGACAGGCTGCTAAGCAATATGGTCACTCAAGTAAAGAGCACCACTACAATAACACCAATAAATATATTAACATATGCGTAATTTCCTTGGAACGCGCTTTGTAGCCTATAAATGGCCGGTTGGCATACACGCGCTACAGGATGATCATGGTGCATATAATCCATTGAAGCATCTAAAAAGTATTTACTGTAAGGTAATAATTCCCTTATATGGGTCAATGCTGGCTGGATACTGGCACCAGTTACAGTGATGTCTTCCAACCCACAACCTATGTGCCTGGGCTCTATACGGCACTTATTGGAGTCATTTATCATAGCACTAAACACACACGTACACAAAGATTTTGTGTTGTAGATATGTGGTAGTAGAGTAGTGGCCTGAGGGCACACACTTAATGTGTTGTGAAATCTGTTGTGAATGTATTGTAATGTTTTTCAAATTGTATAAATGCCTTAATTTGCTGGACCCCAGGACGAGTAGCTGCTGCCTTGGCAACAGCTAATGGAGATTCTAATAAATACAAATACAAATTTAGCCACTAGAAAATGTGCAATAAAATATGACTTTCAATGTAATTGTAACAAGGTCAGAAATATTATGCTGCCGTCGGTGTTCCTTTATAAGGCCAATGAATTTACAAATAATTAAACATCTGCAAATATACAATTGATAGAATTACAGACCTGGTTACTCAAGCGTCTCTTACAAATAAATAATCGTCAATCTCATTTGATGTAACAGTCATTCATACTGTATTGTTTACATCCGTCATCCTAATCCATGTTATACAAACAAGTGACGCGCTGGAGAAGCTTTGTCTCCCCCAAGTGGAGGTACACTGTAACGGCATGATGATTTATGAACAGAGGGAGAGAACACTGAAGGGGACATTTCAAAGAGTAGGGTGATAATAGGTAGGTAGTCTAGAGCAGGGAACAAGCCTCACAGACTAGACCTAGAGCACGTGTATGGGTTATCATTATCTTGTCCAATGTGTCTGGGAACATCTCATGTAGGTAGGAGAAGTGCTCATCACTTGTATGTTGTCAGTGGGGCACAGGGGGTTGTACACACATATTTATTTATTTATTTCACCTTTATTTAACCAGGTAGGCAAGTTGAGAACACGTTCTCATTTACAATTGCGACCTGGCCAAGATAAAGCAAAGCAGTTCGACACATACAACCACGCAGAGTTACACATGGAGTAAAAAAACAAACATACAGTCAATAATACAGTAGAAAAATATGTCTATATACAATGTGATCAAGTGAGGTGAGATAAGGGAGGTGAAAGGCAAAAAAAAAAAGGCCATGGTGGCAAGGTAAATACAATATAACAAGTAAACACTGGAATGGTTGATTTGCAGTGGAAGAAAGTGCAAAGTAGAGATAGAAATACTGGGGTGCAAAGGAGCAAAATAAATAAATACAGTAGGGAAAGAGGTAGTTGTTTGGGCTAAATTATAGATGGGCTATGTACAGGTGCAGTAATCTATGAGCTGCTCTGACAGCTGGTGCTTAAAGCTAGTGAGGGAGATGTGTTTCCAGTTTCAGAGATTTTTGTAGTTCGTTCCAGTCATTGGCAGCAGAGAAGTTGAAGGAGAGGCGGCCAAAGGAAGAATTGGTTTTGGGGGTGACCAGAGAGATATACCTGCTAGAGCGCGTGCTACAGGTGGGTGCTGCTACGGTGACCAGCGAGCTGAGATAAGGGGGGACTTTACCTAGCAGGGTCTTGTAGATGACCTGGAGCCAGTGGGTTTGGCGACGAGTATGAAGCGAGGGCCAGCCAACGAGAGCGTACAGGTCGCAGTGGTGGGTAGTATATGGGGCTTTGGTGACAAAACGGATGGCACTGTGATAGACTGCATCCAATTTATTGAGTAGGGTATTGGAGGCTATTTTGTAAATGACATCACCGAAGTCGAGGATTGGTAGGATGGTCAGTTTTACAAGGGTATGTTTGGCAGCATGAGTGAAGGATGCTTTGTTGCGGAATAGGAAGCCAATTCTAGATTTAACTTTGGATTGGAGATGTTTGATGTGAGTCTGGAAGGAGAGTTTACAGTCTAACCAGACACCTAGGTATTTGTAGTTGTGCTCAAACACAAACGCTCAAATATGGAATTTATCATGGGACAACTGTTCATTGTGTGTTACTGTGAATGCACATTTAATTCTCAACAACCATGCATGTTATTCCAAGTGGATCACATTATGGGCTGTAGAAATTGTGAATGGTAGTGTCATGCTCAGTAACAGCCAATAACTCAACATGGAACACCTACCTCACAGGAACACATTCATAATGAAGTCATATTTATTGGGTGTGTTCTTGGGTTCATACTGCACAATAAATATTTTGATTTAAAAGGTCTCTCTGTAGCATCACAGCTGAACTTAAGTCTCTCTACAGTAGAGAGAGTAATGTTTCTTGTCATAAAAATATACCCAAGTACTATGATGCTTTAGGGCATTAAATATGATTTAGCGACAGCCTAAGGTATGGAATATCCAGTGTAGCGAATGTCATAATTCGCTGATAGAACATTTGAAAATGATACGTGTCCTTCTCCACACTTTCACAAAAACCAGGGGTGTCATTTCTAACTTAACTTACATTTGTGTATTTCTTGAACATTATTTAGTTGGCATTACCTTCCCCTAATCAACACTATCATTTGAAGGGTTGAACCAGGACTCTGCTGCATGCGGACCATTTATCAAGGAAAGTAAAATAAGAACAATCTTCCTGTGACATTTGGAACAACTTTAAAGGACCTTCAAATCTAGGCCTTTACTGTCTCAAAGACTGGGGGGGGTATGAGGCTCACACTACAATAGGCATATTACATAACCATAGTTCTTTTATTCATTTAAAACTGATACAGTACAGATGAGAGGGCAAGAACGTTCCTCTCAAACATATGAACCTGTATAATATCACCTCTGTCCTTGAACAGTTCCCATTCTAAAATGTGTTCCACATCAACTTGTTCCCTCCTACGTTAGTGTTTTACGACTACACAGCTCTGACTATAGATTTTTCTTGGATATAATGAAAACGCTGTGTAAATGTAGCACACCACTCACTGTGCAGACCTGAATCCTTTATGTTATCTTGTTACCTACTGCTCTCCCGCCATAATAAAAATCATTCTGCAGAGAAGATACAGTACTACCGTCACAACCTCAGCCTGTGTGTTGTGTGATATATATATATATATTATATAACACACATGTGTGTCTCTGCTACATTCACCCAGCCCTCAGAGTCAATGGGCTGGAAAGTCAGGGAGTGTGCTTGCTGCCTACCTTGGCAACTGGGCCCAGCGCTGTGGAAACATGGCGGTTAAGGTGTTTACAGCATAGGAGGAGCAGAGTAGACAGCCTCCAGGCAGCACTGCAGCATGTGGTTCACCTGCACCAGAACCAGGTGTGGATCGTATTATCTGCCTTCCAGGAAGCATTCCCCTCACTTTGTGGGACAATATTTGAAATACTGATAGGTTAGGCTGGATGAAGTTTCCCCATATGAAATTAACAATTGTCTGTCAATCAACTGAAATACTAATGGATTAAGGCTGGATGAGGTCTTCCTAAATGAATTTACCCTAATGATGTGCTAATCAACTGAAAATATGTGAGGCATAAAGGGTGTGGTATTCTAAAGAATCTGTGCGGTCCAATACTGTAAATTAAACAATAAATATATATTAATTTAAGGGAGGTTCTAGTATCTTACCAAACAAGGAAAACAAGGAAACAATGGTGCAGTTAATCAAAACTGAAACTTTATGCAGAGACCAGACACAAACAATGGCACTGTTCAAATTAGGGGTCTAGATTTGGATGTCATTGTGACTTGTCTGAAAAGGAACAAAAAGAACGCAACTGAAATTCAATATTGCAAAAGCTAATTATTATATTTTCGATTCTTCCCCCAGTAATGCGATAGAAACTCAATATTGCAAATATTAAAGTACTGTAGTATTTCTCTTTAGCCCGCAATCCTAACTGATATGCTCAATAGGGAAACAGAGCACATCAATTTGGATTTCAGGCTATTTTCTCCTAGCTTATAATTTTACTAAATCGCTTCACACCAAAACTGTGAAATTCATTAGAGCTATAAAGTGAAATACATTTTTACATCTCATTCGTCAAACACCAAAAGTTTCAAAACGGAACCCAGATGGATGGTCAATATTTCTTATATCAACAATTACGGTCAAATGTCTATTCAGAATCAGTATGTCTTCACAAAAAGAATAAACCTAGGTATAAGGCCTATGTAATATGTATACAACCAATAGGCAAAAGTATGAGGAAACTTTTAAGTCTTTAAAATAACAGGCAGAAACCAGCCCTGTGGGTTTATAGAGCTACTTTAGTAGTTTAGTTGGTTTAATTGTGAAATGTTGGTTTAAAAAGTTCAGCTACTCCTTAAGTTAACACCACTATCGAAATTACATAAAAAAGACTTGAAGTGAAGTGGAAAATTCTTGTGTTTTCATCTATGAAACAGATTTAGTCAAAGTGTATAGTAAGTATTCACAAGTATTCCTACAAGCTGTACAGATTCATAGATCATTTTATTTATTTCAATGTGGCTCATAAATTGATAAGTTACACAACAATCACACAGAGAAGCTGGATGTCAGGTCAGGACTTGACATAAAAGTTGCAAAAATATCTCTTTTACATCTGTTTCTATCATCAGCGAACGTTGCAGCATATTGCAGAGCAGTACTGTAGCTGAGGGGTCAAACTCATATTGGAAACAGTTATGATAGAACACTGACTGAACGTATTGAACTGAACTGGTGGCAAGAGGAAGAGTGTATACACAGATAAATTGGGGGGGGGGGGGGGGGGGGGCAATCAAGGAAGTTGAGCCTCAAGGACCCTTACAGGTCTTCAACTGGTGGTCTACAGTGCAGTTACCATGGTAACGAAAGAGGCATCCGTTCGTCCGACTGCTTGGTGTCCGTACATCCGTCCGTCTTTGCCGTCCGTTATTTTCTCTAATTGAGCTCGTTCTTCAGAGTGGCGACATTGTGTGGTAGTTGAAACTAAGCCTGGTTATTGAATCGATAACTGCATAGGCCTAACATGGCGCTACCGTAGCAGAAACAAAAAGGCTTGAAATGCATGAAGAAGTGTCTCTCTGGGCTGTTTATGTGGTAGAAGATGGCAGAGATGAACACACTGAGAATGTCATTTCTTTGGAGGGGGGGGGATCTTCGTCACCATCTTGTAATAAAATGATCTAGACATTAAAATGGATGACGCGATCGAGGGATGAAGGGAGGGGTGGAGTAAAGAAGAAGGTAGCATGGTGGGTTGGAGCGATAGAGAGCAATCCATCTAGGTCCATTCTTCCATTTTCCTAATAGTGTATTAGAACAACATGGCTAATGCAGCAATGTCTTTGTTGCCTTTAGTCTGCCACATTTCCATCCCTCTAGAACTCTCTAGTCATTGTTCTCTTCATCCTCCTCCTCATCATCATCGTCGTCATCTTCACCGAATTGGTCCCTGGCGTCTAGGTCATCTTCGTCTTCATCAATCTGTGAGGAGAGGGTCACATTCTAACTAGGGCACAGGGAGTACAGGGACAGTAGGGCTAGCTGGTTAGGGCAACAAGTTACGTCCTCATTCAACTACTACACAGGCAGAATGACTCATCACAGCGCTCCTGGAAACCAGCCCTACATGGAACAATGAAATATTAAATATTAGCTTAATCTAAAACCTCACAACATCCAACTTACCTAACATGATCATCTACCTCCACTAAAACCATAACATAAACCTTTGAAGCTCTGAGGCGGAGGATCTTCCTCTGTAGTTTGAGAACACGGTCTAGATCTACAATAGGAACAGATGGTTTCTCCTACCGTCTCTCCCAGGTCTCTGAGACGTTGCTTGAGGTTGAGGATCTTCTGGTCCTGGTCGGCCAGCAGCATGAGGAGGTCGTCCTGCTCCTTCTTGGACTCCTGCACCTCCTGCTGCAGCTTGGTCTTCTCCGTCTGCTCGATGGCCACCGTGCTCTGGGCCGACGCCAACTGCTGCTCCAGCCCCGCATGGCCCTCCCTCAGGCCCCGACACTCCTCCTGGAGGGGGAGAAGAGAGCGAGGTAGGACAGCTAACAAGGAAGGGCATGGCTTCAACATGGCTGTCTGACCAAAAACATTAATAATTCAACTGCATCAGATTGTTATTTTTTCTTCACTAGCATTAGAGAGAGGAAGGGGATGCCACATACACGAAGGTCATACTTAAAATGTTGAATAATTGAGAGGTTTCACAACGTCTCAGCCCACATTTAGCTGGTAACAGTCAGGAGTCAGTTACTAATGGGCTGATATCACAGGCAGCCCAATTCTGATCTTTGTCTCACTAATTTGTCTTTTGACCAATCAGATAAGCTCTGAAAAACATCTGATGTGATTGGTCAAAAGACCAATTAGTGGGAAAAAGATCAGAATTGGGTGTAAGGCAGCCCTGGAGTCAGGCTAACATGAGAAGTTTATTCAGCGAGGTGAAACTTTCAGAATGTTGCAGATAGAAATGCAATGTAAGTATAGAGCTGACATGACCCTCTAGTCTACAAAACAGACAATCAGGTTGTTCTATACACCTCAAACTCAACTCTGGACCTTGAAGCCAGTTCCACTGCATTTTTCCATTGTTCCCCTCTGATCAGGGGCTGATTTAGACCTGGGACACCAGGTGGGTGCAATTAATTATCAGGTAGAACAGAAAAGCAGCAGGTTCAGGATCTTGTAGGGTAAGAGTCAAGTACCCCTGTATAATACATTTGTATCTGAACGCTGCTCACTTCTGAACAGACAGCAGCTACCTACAGAGATGTGAGGTGGTGATAGTACAGTACCTTAAGTCTCTCTGTCTCTGTGGTCTGAGCAGCCAGCCTGCTCTCCAGTTCAGATACTTTAACTGTGTCTGCCGAGCTCTCACTGCTGGAGGCTGGGGCCGAGGACTGAGGGGGAAGAGAGAGATAGAGAGACTAGTTACCTCTCTGTACTAAGTGCAGTGGTCATAACATATACATTAATGCATACCAAAATGGGAAATATGGACCAAATAACTTTCTGGGGGGAGCGGGGGGGGTCTACAACAGTTGGAGTAAAGTGTGAAAGGCCATGTTTGTATGTAACAGCCTTAAGATGTCTCAAGACACGGTGATGGCTGGGTCTGAGTACTCACCACTGCCTCAGCTCTCCTGATGAGCTCCAGTCTCTCTGTCTGCAGCTGGCTGATCTCTGCACACTGAGCCTGGACACGACTCCTCAACGACTCCACCTCCTGGTGGGAACAACCAGCAGTAACTCCGTCATCAGTATAATATCTCTATATAACTAGAGTCATGTCTGTTCTACACATGTACCGTCTGTGATTGGGTCTTACCCCAAGAAGCTCTGTGTTGTCGGACCCTCCCGCTCCACCTTCCGCTGTCTGTGCTGCTGCTGCCGCCCCGCACCTCTACAAGACATCACAACTATTAGAACAGGAAGTGGTCAATGGCTGAGACATCCTATCTGAAATGATAAAGCAGCACTCAGATATCATCAACCACCATTCAGATCTACTAACACACAAAAGAGAATTAGTCTGTCATTCTTCAGGTCCATCTTGTCCGATTCCAGTAACACCCATGATACATGACATTTACACAGAACTCTTAACACAGGGAGGGATAACCCAAAGACATTTTTCTGATATCTGATTCACCCCCCTCAAACACACACACACACCAGTGTGTTGATGAGTGAGTCCTTGTCGCTGAGCTGTGTGTGTTGTAGTGTGTGTTGTCTGCGGAGCTCCTCCACCTCTTCTCTCAGCTGTCCCAGCTCCTCTGAGTGGAGCCCGTTAACGTGAGCTCCCTCTCCCTGGCTGGAGGACAGACCCTGGCTGTCTTTACCTGGACACAACACACTCAGTCATTATCACATCTACAATCCTATTTATAAATCAACAAGTGCAGTCGCAACAAGTCTGCATCAGTAATACGTCTCAATTTCCACTACCATTATAGACTGTCTATTCCATGTGCCACTATGAACAATTCCATGTGCCTAACCCCCCCCCAAATCATTAGCAATTTAGCCAAGCACGATGTTGCTCTCTTGTTTCCCAATGGACTGAGGCACGATTTGTTGCTGTGTAATACCAGGTTATCCTACAGTACCTAGTTTCAGCTTGAGGATGTTGTACTGGTCTTTGTGTTGCTGGATCTGGGACTGCTGCTGTGTGACCTGGTTCTGCATCTGTTCGCTGTTCAGAGTCAGGGTGGAAACCTGCTCCCTCAGCTCCTGGATCTGGGTGTCCTGGTTGAGAGATGACAGACACTTCTTTAATGACAAGAGACATTGGCCAAAACATACAACTAGACCTTTTAGGGTAACGGGATAGGTCCGTTGAATATTGTATGAAATGGGTTGTGTGGTTGTGGCCCGGCAAGTGTACCTTACTGTAAGAGTTTTCCATTAAAATGGACAAAAATAGCTTTTTAGCAAAAAAATTATTTCTCAAGCAAGAATTTATTAAGGACTGTCTGGGAGTAGTCCGAGTGTGGTTTGGAAAACTAGCTGTTATTGGCAGAGAGGTTTGGAACTCTTTGTTATTGGTCTATTAAACAATATAAGTTACCGCCTGGTGATGTCACCAGGCAAGCCAGAACTACCGCCCATGCAAAGCTGCTGATTAGAAGGTCCTGTGCAGACTGTATTTTCAACCGGAAACTATCAGGAAATAACACTGATTAAATGTTTTCACGCTTTTACAGTGTTAGTTTCATCAGCTGTTGTAAAATATGATATAAAACACAGTGGGAAAAAATGCATTTTGAATGCAAGCGGCCTTTAAACTGAGTGTAGAGGGTGTATATAAACTTGTGATGCTTGAAAGCATGGCGAGTTGGTTTCTGACGTGTGTGTGTGTGTGTAGAAAGCCAGTATGAGGGTTTGCGGACAGGCTACAACGAAAGGCGGCCGGTGTGCGGGACAGAAAATCTGTAGGGTTCAAAAAGTACTCGCACTCAAAACCATGACAAGGAATAACCCAAGGAGGGGTTATAGTATGATTAATTTAATCCATGCTCAAAAGAATACAAAAAGTGAAAGTGCTAATGAAGATGTAAAAAAAGAAACAGGGCATACATTTCAGCCTTATGCCTAATAGCGTGAGGCCAGTTACCTGATCTCTGATGAGATCTTTGTACTGGATGACGATGCTGTCGTGTTGCTCCAGAGTCTTCTTCACCTCCTCCTCCTTCTTCTCCTCCTCGCTCGTCTTGTGGACAGCTTTCGTTATCACGCCTGTGGACGGACACACAAACAATTAACAGTGGTAAAACCACCCAAGAGAAGAACAAAGAAGACACCAACACGAGTTATGATTTGTGGTTCTGGTTGTACTTGGCTTAGGGTCAAATCAAAGTTTATTGGTTGCGTACACTGATTTGAAGATGTTATCGCAGGTGCATCGAAATGCTTGAGGTTGTGGTTGTATTTTGGTTAGGTTATGGTTTAATGGAGGTTACTTTTGCCAACCTTCCAGTTCTTTGACCAGCTTGGTGAACTCGTGGTCGAACAGCATCTGTTCAGGGGAGGGGAAGATGGGCTGGGGCTTCTGTGCAGCGCGGGAGTACAGCTCGTGTTTAGTGACGAAACCCAGCTTCTCCACAAAGTTCTCCTTCCCAATGCGCTTTTCAATCAGCTGCTTCAGCTTCTCTCTGGGGGAAGGACAAGACAGGCAGCGTTAGCATTAAGGGAAGGAAAAGGGGGAAACCTAGTCAGTTGCACAACTGAACGCATTCAACAGACATGCGTCTTCCACATTTAACCCAACCCCTCTGAATCTGGCAGCTCAGAGTTCTTGTTCTCATTGTAGTGGCATCAGTGTGTGCTGTAACTGCTGGTATAGGGTGAAGAGGTGTAGAAAGGCTGTGTGTATGAGACAACCGGGCTCAAATACGGTTTGGACTTTTGAGGCTATTATAATATTGTTTGCAAGTTGAATCAAACAAGCACTTGAAAATACTATTTGAACCCGGGCCTAGTATGAGAGGGTACGTGTTAATATTTGGGTAGCAGATGTCATGCACCAATTTGTAAGTCGCTCTGGATAAGAGCGTCTGCTAAATGACTTAAATGTAATGTAAATGTAATGTATGAGAGTGAAAGAGAATGCATTAGTATGAGGGTTAGAATGTCCTACTTGGTGTAGTCATTATGAGGGTCGTAGTTAGAAGTCCTACTTGGTGTAGTTATTATGAGGGTTGTAGTTAGATGTCCTACTTGGTGTAGTTATTATGAGGGTCGTAGTTAGATGTCCTACTTTGTGTAGTTATTATGAGGGTCGTAGTTAGATGTCCTACTTTGTGTAGTTATTATGAGGGTCGTAGTTAGATGTCCTACTTTGTGTAGTTATTATGAGGGTCGTAGTTAGATGTCCTACTTTGTGTAGTTATTATGAGGGTCGTAGTTAGATGTCCTACTTGGTGTAGTTATTATGAGGGTCGTAGTTAGATGTCCTACTTGGTGTAGTTATTATGAGGGTCGTAGTTAGATGTCCGACTTGGTGTAGTTATTATGAGGGTCGTAGTTAGATGTCCTACTTGGTGTAGTTATTATGAGGGTCGTAGTTAGATGTCCTACTTTGTGTAGTTATTATGAGGGTCGTAGTTAGATGTCCTACTTTGTGTAGTTATTATGAGGGTCGTAGTTAGATGTTCCTACTTGGTGTAGTTCTCCAGAGAGTTGTCGTTGTAGTAGATGCAGATACCCAGTAGGAGGGCACACAGGCCCTGCACCAGCCTCTCATCCTCCCCCAGGTTCTCTGAGATCTGACCTGTCAGCTACAGGGCACCAGGGGTCAAGGGTCACAGCAACATAGGGGATTTAATGACAACAAGGCCTTTCTCAAGACAATTTTCAATGAAACAATGCACTGGTGCATACATTGGCATCCACTGTGTAGCGTTGATCTCTTATTCTCTTAGCAACACAAGACATAGGGCCTCAGGAACTTACATGCAATAATGTATGCAATATCCAACACTATCCTGTATGTGGGGAATGAACACAGAGGGGAGTTGGTTATGGGACAGACTGCACTAACAGGCTAATAGTAGATATTCCAGCCATCTGAGTAAAAGGAAGTGCAATAGAACAGTGATGTGGAGCTAGTTGGTTTGTTGAAAGAGGATACGAAGGGGACGTTCTCCTGGTTGTGCAGGAAGTGTGTGACGGCGATGGGACAGTTACTGATCCAGGTACACAGCAGCATGAGGAGACCGACCCGCGTCTGCACTTTACTGCCCTGTGGATGAGACGCGCACACACACACACACACAAAGTCTTAAGAAACACACTCACAAATATAGCGCCGTAACATCAGCATAGGGGTGAGTAAAAGGTATTGAACATGAACATTGTGTACAGAGCCTGATGATGGCCTGGGATCCAGGACTTCAACCACTCAGCAAAACAAGACTCATGTAAGGTTTAGTCTAGTGCTGGACCACATCCTGGTCTCTGTGTCAGAACAGAACTCCTCCTCAACATTGAGAGTAAATTAATTTAGCTGGGTTCAATTCAAACGTCTGTCCCCCCACATTATATTGAGGGATGTCTTATTTTTCCTGTTTAAGACAACTTGTCATTGCGTCTCCTTTTGTCCAATTAATCAGTCTCCTGAATATCTCCGGACGACACGTTTGATTTAAACCAACCAAATAAACAGCATTTTAAGGGCCAACTAAATGAATTGATATTTCTAAACTATTTCCAACTGGGACATTTAAGGTTGAATAGGAACTTTATAGTATAACCTGATGTCACGGAGACTGAAATTAGGAGTATTGTGTGCTGGTAGCTACAATAAATTGCAATTTTGTTGGCACATGATCAACTTTCGAATTGTATTTTTCCCTTTTGAGTGCTGTTGGGAAAAACAACATTGTATCTAGCAGTTACACAGGAAATACCATGTTATAAATGTTTCAAGAGTACCACGTTAGTGACTTCAATGCAGACCGTTAGTAATTAATAAAGTTATTCAAATACAACAAAGGAACAAAATCTAAAAATGAACATTATTAATAAACCAGGGTTAGGTCAACCATGCAGTGAATTTCATAGGACGACCCGAGTTAGTTCAGATCCTGTTAAAAACTACTTTTTCAGGACCCTTAAGTGTTCAACAATATGCTGTTACTATAGCAACGGCCTTGGTTACCATCACTACCTCCACCACAAAAGGATGATGCAACTCCTCTGCAGCTTAGCTAAGCAGGTGATACAACAGGACTGATGAAAATGTTACTGCATGGACGGAATAGAATAGCATATTGGCACTTTCGTCATCCTCTACACAATCCACAAGAGCCCAAATCTGACTATTTAGACATTCACATACAAATACAACTAAGATATCAAGCTAAAGCACGGCTGCTAAATGTAGCTGACAACACATGCATAGCCTCTGTGTAGTGAGTCTTTAGGAGTGGCGAACACAAAAGAGAAACGGATAATAATAATGATAATAACAACATGGCTTTACAGTATCCATGCATGGTCATGGGAATAAGAAAGAAAGGTTGTTGGCGTAATGATATGCAGTGAGTGATGGGCACTATTGAGTTACCTCACGTAAACTGCATAGTTCAGGCATGTTTGTGTGCCAAAAGGCACCATATTCCCTATATAGTGCACTACTTTTGACCAGAGCCCTGGGCTGTGTACTATAAAAGGAAAAGCGTGCCATTTGGGAGGCAATGCAGACCTCTCCTGTTGTAAGGGCGATGAAGGGTGTGAGAAAGGAAAGAGGGTTCATTCCAAATGGAGTAAGTAACAATAAATAGTAAGGATGACATGGCATACTATCAAACCATAAGGAAATCACCTTTTCAGATTTCGCCTCCAATGGTGACGTAATGCAAAAAACACCAAATGTTTGAGAAAGGGGGGCAGGAGGAGAAAAAAAGGGGGAACACAAACGATCACAATAGTTAATTGGAGAATCTTTGGCCCCGGGTGAAACGGTAAGTTTTATAACGGATAGTGCTGCCACCTAGAGTACAGGAGGAGAAACAGCAGTGGTGAAAATAATGCCAGTAACCCCTCTCACAACAGATCAATAGAGGAACAGACAGAGTTCCGCAGTGGTTGCTGCATCCTTCCAGGACAGTCAAGTCCCCATAGAACGGACACAGCAAGGGGGTCAAGGGTCAAAGCATGGGATTATGAGAGTTGGGGGGGGAAGGGTCAGTACCAGTATAGAACTCGACAAACACTGGTGAGACAGGCAAACACAGAGGGCTGGAGGCACAAAAACAAAACAGGTAAGCCAAAACGTAACCCCCAACGTAAGGAACATATAGGAGGATCCTGCTGATGCCAAAGCCAAACCATGACAGACAGGTGCTGCCCACACCCCAGATACTCACCCTCCGGTTGATCTTATCCCCCTGCAAAACCACAACAACCTTTCGTGACACTTGGCAACTTCACACACAAGCAACAGGTTGACTGTCTGAGAACCACACCCCACTACTGTGGTCGGACCCCAAATGACAGCCTATTCAAAGGTAGTGTACTGTAAAGGGAATAGGGTGCCATTTGGGAGCCATCCCATGACAAAGGTGACCTGAAAACCTGGAATGACAAGTTATCAACTATTTGAATCTAAGGCAATACTTTCAACCCAGACAGAGACACCTTTCAAACCAGACAGAGACACCTTTCAAACCAGACAGAGACACCTTTCAAACCAGACAGAGACACATTTCAAACCAGACAGAGACACCTTTCAAACCAGACAGAGACACCTTTCAAACCAGACAGAGACACCTTTCAAACCAGACAGAGACACCTTTCAAACCAGACAGAGACACCTTTCAAACCAGACAGAGACACCTTTCAAACCAGACAGAGACACATTTCAACCCAGACAGAGACACATTTCAAACCTTTCCCCCCACGTAGCATGTTAGCCTGTCTATCTGTCTGTGTGGTGTACCTGTGAGAGGATGTTGGTGCACTGCTGCAGCAGGGAAACGGGGGGCTTGCCCAGGCTGGTGGCCAGCTGCACCCGGAGGAGCTGCTCTTTCTGGGTCAGGTTGTCCTGCAGGGCGTGGGCCAGGGCCACTGCAGCACACCAGTTAGACAGGGAGTCAGCCGAGAACAGGCCCCCGCACAGCAGCTGGCCCGCCGAGATAGAGTTGGCTGGGGAGGGAGAGAGCCGGAGGAAGGGGGAATAAAGCAATAGATATATGTAGATTATTTTTGCCTCCATTCCACTATATTTTTCCACTAGAGAATAATAAGCAAATAACCTACAGTATATTAGTCATAAGTAACATTTCATTATATGCCATCTACAGCTGTACAGTGTGGTCATAGCTTTATAATAACAACACATTCAGTATGGAGGTTCAGTGTAACTGAACTGACCGTCGATGGTGGAGGGCAGTAGGGTGGCTACGATCTCCCCCTGGCCCTTCTGGTTCTTGTAGAGAAAACACTGGAAGCAGTAGAGAACGGCACAGCGCAGCACGAACGGCTGCCTCTCGTTGACCATGGACATCAGCAGCACCACTATGGCAGGTCTGGACTCAGGGGATAAGGGTTTTTAGAGATTACCTTCACTCGGTGGCTGTGCTATAAATGATTACAGTCCTCTGTCTGGGGGAACTCACCTTGGGGGGTTGGAGGGAGCGTTGACAGATGCAAAGTAGTCCTGGTTGATCTGTGAGCCGCGGATCACCTCCGATACAGTGTTGATGGTCTGAGAGGAGAAAGAAAGAGTGACAGTAGTACAAACACAAAGCACGCATCAGTATGAACAGTAAATCACTGATCTAACACAATAAGTAGAAAGAAAAGCCTTTTTGGGCCACTCCAACAGTCTTCTACATTACCTCAGTGAGTATGTCAGCAGGCACGCCAGTGGCCATGAGGATGGTGCAGAGCTGCTGCAGCAGGCCACACTGGTACATTGACTTCTGACAACTACTGGTGGCTCCAGGAGAGTTGACCGGGGAGACCATGACTCGCACCAACTGGACCAGAGAAGAGATGGAGAGATGAGACACAGTGCTACGGTCGACATACTCTACACCACAACCGCCCCCAATCCTGGCCATGCGTCACACAGTGAACTGCACAGACCCTAATAGTTGAGCATAACAGACCATCACACTGCTCTGTCAACTGCTCAGGGCTCAAAACTCCCATTCTCCCTGAATTAAACGTCTCATCAGGACTGTGGTGTGGTGTGGTGCGTCCTACCTGCAGCATGAGGTGGAGGTTGGTGACCTTCTGGGCGGACCAGCCAGAGTTGTCGTCTCCCACCTCGAACCAGGGCTTCATCCTCTGGATGTAGGAGCCCTCCTTGAAGAAATTCTGGTTGGAGCTGTTGTTCTTCAGCAGGTTGACGAGCAGCAGGAGACAGTCCTCCACTACGATACCTGGACAGAGACAAGATGGGGGGTGGATTTTTGTCAAGAAATGTGTGAAAATTTTAGATTTGACTATCACATAAAATTGTATTTATTAAGAAATGGATTAATTGCCAATTTTCTAGAGTGCAAGGATGGAGGGTGGATGTTGGCCAGTGTGAGTGAACTGAAATATGTAATTTTAAATCAAATCAAATGTAATTTATTAAGAAATTGATTCATTGATTGCCAATTAGCTTGAGTGTATATATATGGCACTACTCCTCCATTCGACTTTACCTCCATCACTGCTGCCCTCCTCTGTTATGATATCTAGGAGACGCTCGAAAGCGTTCTCAAACGCCACGATCTTCTGGATGGCCGCGTTGCCTTTGGTCAGCTGCTGCAGCAACAGCAGACCCTGAGGGAATACGATCAAAGTAGCTCTGATGTAGTGATCATATATCCAGAGAAACAGAAACAACAAGCCCAGGTATAAGACCAGCTAGTATGATTTTGGGAACGGTTTCCCAGAAACAAGACGCGCTTTTAGTCGAAGACTTCATCTGTGTCTGGGAAACCGGCCCAATGTCTTGTCTCGGCAGAAAGATAAGCTAGCAGACTGTAGCTTGTTCCTGTGGCTTTACGGACTTACTACTAAAGACCATCTGAAGCAGCAGTCAGCAGGAGTAGTACTCACATCATTACGGATGACTTCTCTGGAGTCAGCTAATAGGTCCATCAGTCTAGAAACACCTGCAGGGGAGAGAGACGGACCATTAACAACATACAACTCAGAGACCAGCCAGGCAAATCAGTCAGAAAATACTCTAATTAGCGTACTTGACCATTAGTAGTCATATGCTCTAGGGAAGAAAATAGACAAGACTAACACTTCTTGTCATACTACTTCACCAGTGAGAGAGAAAAAATGTTGAGAGGATAAATCAAATCACAACAGCAGATTTTGGGTCAGTTGTTGGTATGGGCTGATGTCAGACAATTCAGCAGCAGCTGATTCCAGGTCATTTGTTAGAGGACTCACCCATAGGGCTGACCAGGATGACGCCCTGGACCTGGTTACACTGGTTCTTCAACAGAGCGGTGAGCAGCTTCACTCCTGGCCACCGCACGTGGAAGTCAAACTCCTGAAACAGGCAGGGAGTCAGTGTCACAGGCAGGGAGTCAGTGTCACAGGCAGGGAGTCAGTGTCACAGGCAGGGAGTCAGTGTCACAGGCATGGTGGGAAATCACCCACACACTTGTAATCCTGTATATAAGCAGTGCAGATTTTAGGCTTATGCTTATATTCTTAAATGTGAAACCAGCTGGTCTGAAAACCACCACGCACAATGGGTCTCCAGGTCTAGTTAACACTGAGAACATGGGTTAGAGACTACTAGCTTTCATAAGACACAAAGTAGATGTTTGGGTCTCTGGTCTGTTTACCTCTAACAGAGTCAGTAGAAGTGTCACACTCTCAGAGTCGCCGAGGAACTTGTCAGTGAACAGGACTCCCAGGTCTTCCTCATGCTTCTGGGCGTTCTCATCTGAAAAGGTCAAAGGTCACAAGGTTTAAAGACCTCGGTGTGCCATGTTAGGCAGGTAGTTGCCCCGAGACATGGCTACTATACATAGGCAAGGCTGGAGGGAGTCAAAGAATAATGCTTGTTCACAGAGATCAATCTCACCTAGGCACTATACCGATGTTTTGATCTATAGATCACTTGAGCCTGAGTATGAATTGATCTTTATTAAGTAATGATTTGTGAATCTGTGCAGTACCTAGTTCAGACTGACCCTCATGAATAGGACCAGGAGTTTGTCCTCCTGACCATGTGACCTGGCAGGAAAAACTCCAGGTCCTTATACTACTCATGAACAGGCTTCAGAGAAAGACAGACAGGGGGAGAGATGGAGGGGGCAATTGGGATACGGGTGTTGATGGTCGGGGGTTGAGGTATGCTAGCACCAGAGGGAGGTAGGGGGAGAGGAGTTAGCGAAAGGGGAGGTGGTAGGGCATGGTGAATTGGTTCACATCCAGTCTAAAAGCACACAAAAGTACTGGAGCATCGTATTATAGACAACACACTCAATTATCTAGGGTTCTAGACTAAATATAATACTTCACATCAAGAATAACCAGATGAGACGTTCTGTAATACTAGAATAACCTCACCACAGTGAACATGGTTTAAAATGTACAACTGTGAGGAAGAGGATGCTTTTGGAATCTAACATTCTTCTTTTGGAATCAAAACTTCTTCGTCCCAACATCCTGTGCAGAGTGATTTGCGTTTGACTAGATATGCTAATTGTGAGGAAAACAAGAAGAGCAATGGGAAGAGAAACACTGCAGGACAGGAGAGAGGCTGAGGTAGGAGTGGTATTAGTGACATGTTATTACCACCCAGTCATTACTATATTAAACCATACTTCCCAGTCCAACACATTTTAGTGAGGTTAGTTCAGTTGACTAGTAAGAGTCACCACACCGTGAGGGCTAGTTAGTCTACAGTGCTAGTACTGACCAGACACAGGCACGTTCTTATGCTTCCCTGAGACAGGGATAGGGGGTGCGGCCGCCATGTCTGTAAGAAGGGGGGAGTGTAAGAGATTGAAGCCCCATCCAAGTCAGATGATTCGACTCGTATACAATACATAAATATATCCCTAGTGTTTGTTAATGGGTTCTGCCAAAGCACTGCATTTCAGACTAACAACCTACTGTGCACCACAGGAGAGCTAGAAATCAAAATAACCCGCGGAGAAGAACGATGCATATCATTTACAAGAAGCGTCGCTAGCGGTTAGGGGGGGACGTCATGCACAAACAAGAGTTTTACCTTCAGATTCGTCTGTAGAGTTATAACATGGAAGAGAAGAGAGAGATGACAATCTTTACATATCTAGCAATTAACATCGAGAGAAAGAGAAATGGGGCAAGTATGGAAGAGGACGACAGGGTCCATTTTGATTTGAAGTCCAATTAACTGGCAGTAATTGAACTGAATTACACATGCTATGGTTACTAGGACAGGGCTTGCTTGTTGTCATTCAAAAGCATTTTTCCCAAAAAGGAAGCGTGTTTTTGAACATGCAGTTAAAAATAGAGGCTCCGCTCTATGATAAATTACTAAATTATTGACAGTTCTGGGGCCTGTTCACAACCCTCTGTGGAAGAGGACTAGGTTTTTAACACCTAAACACCTTGTTCCTCCTCTTCATCGTTGCAGATGATATTATAGAGTGTGTCCAAAGCGTAGCCAAGGATTTCAGAGTCCGACCTGCAGAAAATGGGAGGGGTAGGATATCAACACAACAAGCACTGCTTTAATCCCCTAAATCCCTGAAATATTAAGTACTCTTAGCAACGACCAAGCACCATGCAAAATGCTCGCCTTAAATCACCCCACCACACTTTTACAATGTGCTAAAGAGCAGCGGAGGGCAAGGGATAAGTATAAAGCTCTTAATCATAAAAACACACACCCAAAACATACCTGTCAGTTTGCAGTATGTGAATCAGGTGGTCCATAGCCTGAGTGCCAACTTCCAAGCGATATTTCTACAAATCAAAACCAACAGTCAAGTCAGGAGAACAGTAAGTGATTGTTTCCCCCTAGGCAGCCCTTGGATCAGAGAGGATATGACTTTTGCTTTAACTCGAAGCTATGCCTGTTTTGCCCCAGTGCTCCCCCTAACTGTTGATATACCGCCCGTGTATGCATGAACAATACACGTTTTAGCTACACACATGACCTTAGGCATAAGTATAATACATTCTGAAAGCAGAGTTAAATAACAGTGGTTTGCTTTGTGCCATCTCTGATCTGATAAGACAAACCTATGTGATTAGTTACCCCTCAACGTTGAGTAGAACCTACTGGGGCCAAACAGAGCTAATGCAATTCAACAACTCCCAACTCTAGCTGGTCTGTTTCTCTGGCTAGCGTTGTTTTTCCCTGGTCTGTGTCTGTCTGTGACCCCATGCCCCTAAACCCCTTATTCATGCCTGATAAACTCATTACTCATGGTTGACGAGGCAGCTAGTGGCCAGTCAGTCAGTTATGGCCTAGAGGTCTCTAGACCTTTAATACAGTAGAGAGTAGGGACTGAAGGAATGAGACAGGTTTTCAGCAAGGCTGCATGTCAACAATTGTCTTCTTTTCCTCAACATTGCTTTTTTTTTAAAAGAGAACTGGACCAGTGAACGCAAGGATCCAACCAATAGGTAACCTCCTTATTCATGGGTTGCACATTTTGTCACAATACTGTTCGGAACGTTCATTTTAAATTTGACGAACAAGTCATTAGCCCCCGTTCAGAAAGACAACCATCTGTCAGACATCAATATGCTGCGGCATCTGTAGAAAGTCGATAACAATGGCAACGATACGACCAAGTGACAGAGGTGCAACCCATGAAATCCTACATTACCTTTCCCCAGTCTTTCTTTCCTGATCAGTGTATGGAGGAAAGGTGGCGAAATAATGAGGTGATTTAAGAGGATTGAGACAGGGCCCATCCCAGACTGTTTAGACAGAGCCTGAGGATGAGTACGCAGCGTGAGGGGTGATAAGGGGATGTGTCCCTGCTCACAAGATAACGAACATCAAAAGAGAACTCTAGCGATGTTCACTTAAAACAATGCACAGAAGAAAATCTAATATTTAGATAAGGCTCATCATAAACGGTCTCTGCAGCCTGAATGCTTTAACATGCATTTATCAATAATGAGTAACAATTGTCATTGTCATGATTGTCCCATTTCACCCAACAATGGTGCATCAGTGTAACAATGGTGTAACTATAGAGATTAGCCTAATGCAATTGTCTCCTACCTTTGAGAGCGATTTAAGGGCTCGGACAGCATCCCTGCGGTCCTCCAGGAGTGTGGAGGAGGCCACGCGGTCACACAGCTTATGGATCTGTGGTTCAATCAAAATAATTCATGGTTAATACAACATGTTAAGGGAAAGGATCTACAGCTGCACCATGGAGAGCATCCTGACTGGTTGGATCACCGCCTGGTATGGCAACTGCTCAGCCTCTGACCGCAAGGCACTACAGAAGGTAGTGCGAATGGCCCAGTACATCACTGGGGCCAAGCTTCCTGCCCTCCAGGACCTATACCATGCGGTGTCAGAGGAAGGCCCTAAAGATTGTCAAAGACTCCAGCCACCCTTGTCAGACTGTTCTCTCTGCTACCGCGCGGCAAGCGGTACCGGAGCGCCAAGTCAAGGTCCAAGAGGCTTCTAAACAGCTTCTACCCCCAAGCCATAAGACTCCTGAACATCTAGTCAAATGGCTACCCAGACTATTTGCATTGCCTGCCCCCCCCCCCCCCTCACACCACTGCTACTCTCTGTTGTCATCTATGCATAGTCACTTTAATAACTCTACCTACATGTACATACTACCTCAAATAACCGTTGCCCCCACAGATTGACTCTGTATCGGTAGCCCCCTGTATATAGTCTCGCTATTGTTATTTTACTGCTGCTCTTTAATCTCTTATTCTAATCCTGATTTTATGAGCCCCTAATTTTATGAGCCCCTAACCAACAACTGTATTGTTGGTTAGGGGTTCATAAGTAAGCATTTCACTGTAAGGTCTACACCTGTTGTATTCGGCACATGTGACTAATATAATTTGATAGGGGATACCTAGTCAGTTGCACAAGTGAATCCATTCATTTAACCCAACTACTCAGAATCAGAGAGGTGCGGGGGGCTGGCATAGTCGACATCCACGTCATCGGCAGCAGAGTAGCAGTTGTTGGGCGTTAACTGCCTTGCTTAAGGTCAGAACGGCAGATTTTTCCGCTTCCGCCGGCAAAAAAACGGCAACCTTTTGCTTACTGGCCCAACGCTCTTAACCACTAGGCTACCTACCATCCCCTGCAACCATGTACTGATACATAGACTTACATCCACTGCAGATTCAGGACAATGTGTTCAATCTAAGTTCAGCCAAATCAAATGTTATTTGTCACATGCTTCGTAAACAACAGGTGTAGACTAACAGTGAAGTGCTTACTTACGGGCCCTTCCCAACAATGCAGAGAGAAAGAAAATAATAGAAAAGCAATAACAAGTAATAATAAATACGCAATGAGTAGCGATAACTTGGCTCTATACACGGGGTACCAGTACCGAGTTGATGTGCAGGGGTACGAGGTAATTAAGGTAGATATGTACATATACCTAGGAATAAAGTGACTAGGTAATAGGATAGCAATGTGTGTGATGAGTCAAAAAAGTTAGTGCAAAAAGGGTCAATGCAGATAGTTCGGGTAGTTATTGGGTTAACTATTTAGAAGTCTTATGGCTTGAGGGTAGAAGCTGGTCAGGGTCCTGCTGGTTCCAGACTTGGTGCATCGGTACCGCTTGCCGTGCGGTAGAACAGTCTATGACTTGACTTAGGTGGCTGAAGTGGAGTCGGACAATTTTTAGGGCCTTCCTGTGACACCGCCTGGTATAGAGGTCCTGGATGGCAGGGAGCTCGGCCCCAGTGATTTACTGGGCTGTACACACTACCCTCTGTAGCGCCTTGCGGTCAGATGCCAAGCAGTTGCCATACCAAGCGGTGAGGTAGCCAGTCAAGATGCTCTCAATGGTGAAACTTTGAGCATGAGGGCCCATGCCAAATCTTATCAGCTTCCTGAGGGCGAAGAGGCATTGTTGTTCCATCATGACTGTTGGTGTGTTTGGACCATGATAGATCCTTACTGATGTGAACACCGACAAACTTGAAGCTCTCGACCCACTCCACCTCAGCCCTGTTGATGTGAATGGGGGCGTGCTCGGCCCTCCGTTTCCTGTAGTCCACGATCAGCTCCTTTGTCTTCCTGACGTTGAGGGAGAGGTTGTGGTCCTGGCACCACACTGCGGGTCTTTGACCTCGCAGTGGCTGTTTCATGCACTGTTGGCACGTCTCCCTCCCTCCTTCTCTACTGCACCTGCTGTCTCAACCTCAATGCTCGGCTTTGAAAAGCCAACTGGCATTTACTCATGAGATGTTGACCTGTTGGACACTCTACAACCACTGTGATTATTATTGGACCCTGCTGGTCATCTATGAACATCTTGAAGAACAATCTGGTCTTATGGCCATGTGCTCTTATAATCTCCACCCGCCACAGCGAGAAGAGGACTGGCCACCCCTCAGAGCCTGGTACCTCAAGGTTTCTACCTAGGTTCCTGCCTTTCTAGGGAGTTTTTCCTAGCCACCATGCTTCTACATCTGCATTGCTTGTTCTTTGGGGTTTTAGGCTGGGTATCTGTATAAGCACTTAGTGAAATCTGCTTATGTAAAAAGTGCTTTATAAATACATTTGATTGATTGATGACAGAGATATATATATATATTACTAATTGATATGTAACATTCAGATTGAAATGCCTTCTTTTGATAGCAGCCTGAGATATGTCACACACATTCTCTTGTTTGGCACGGGTGAAGGGACTTAAATATATCAAGGTCACGCAGCCCCTCCCATGCTGTCATCACGAAAGGAATGTCAGCAGAGATCCATTCACAACCAATGGATTCACGTGGAATTTGGCTGTGTTTTTGGTTTGTGAACTGCAATCCAAGTAGCCATATAGTCTCTCCCAGATGACAGTAAACAGTTGGATGAATGCAAAGCATGTAAACTATCACATACGAAGACATCTGCTCATTTAGTGGCAGCAGGTCATGTCAAGTTTTTTCTTCCCAAAAAACGCTGATAGCTCAAGAATATGAGCAGGCTACACACGTTCAATTGTTGTCCTGTGCCAATTGGGCTAACCAGCTTAGCTAGCTAGCTCTGCAGAAATGTTTGCGTCAATCACTGTATTGATTGACACATTATGTCTGTGCTCGTGAGGCTGGTTGAGTGCACTGTTACAAGGCCTACACCGGTCTTTCAGCCTAGAAAACGTGAAAGTGAACTCATTTGCCTGTCGAGCAACTATTAACTACACACACTTGTCCTAAGATTCGGTCCACCAGGTTGTGTGACATTAGCTAACTTGTTAGCCTAACATGCTAGACGAGTTTCGTTTCTCACCGTCTCTGCTCCAGTCGGCTGTGGCCCCGCGGGTTGTCCACCCATCACTCCCCTGAAGAAATTCATTGTCATCGACGTCCTCTTGGGGATTTGTTCGCAATTCCAACAGTCTTAAAGAAACTTTGAAATTGTTTCTGCCGTGATGGGTCTTGTGTAATAATGTAAACGCGTCTAAATGTTGATTTTTACACTGTACACAACCTCCTGGACCGACCCCGGAACTTGAGTGACATTTAGCCAATGCGCAAGCGCCGAGACGTGGCGCTACGTGGCTGATCAGAGGACAAGTGCCTAATTTTTTAAAGGGGAATGAGATTCTACCACACCGCCACTTGTTTGTAAAATGTGTGTATTCTATACAATATTATTTTCAAAGCATTCACATTAATTAAAAGACAGATACGTAAAGAAACAAATAAGGTTTCAAATATGCCCTTCTTTCCATGCAAAATAATTCACAAATCAAGAAAATAGAAAATTCATGCACCTGTATTTTTTTCTTCTCCGTGTTCAATTTTGAACATAATGGTCTGCTTATATAACGGGTGTAGCCTGCTTATATTATCTGCTTATATCATTTCCATTTAACCTAGATGCTGTCCACAATAGGGACCAGCTGAACAGTGGGACCTGTTTGGTATGCAACCCATGTTGCATCTGATGGCCTTTCTCTCTCAGACACTCTCTCTTTCTCTCTCACACAGTCAGTCAGAGAGAGAGAGAGAGAGATAGAGTTAACCTTTATATTTAGACAAATTGCCCCAGACCAGACCCTACTTATCATTTGAGCTTACTTATCACAATCTCTTTTGCACAATATAATGATGGAACTGTCTGGTAGCTATGAGTTTGAGTCAGGTGTTATTGTACTCTGAGGGTAATTATAACATGCTAATACACATCTGTTCCAGCCAGACATCTGGATAAAAAAATCTAAATGTGCAGAAATAAAGTAATTATAGAGGGCGCTGAGACCGACAGATCCACTCCTTGTCTTAAAAGGCCTCTGCACAGATCTCAGCATGTTCCTCTGACAATGGAAGTCAAACTAACAGAAGCAGTGATTTTCTCTCTCCTTCTTACTCTCAAGGTATTCTCTGCAGGTAAGTAAAGTATTTATTTTTTTAGAAATCTTCTCATTTCTGGGGATTTCAACATCTAACATGAAATATCAGAGATCTTCTCTTCAAAATGCTATGATGACGTAGTGTCATATACTGTTAGAGGAAATGGAGTGAAAATATATGTTTTAAAATATTACAGAGTTTTTGCCATTTGAAATGATAGTGATGATCAGGACATTCAGGGGCGATTTCAGATTAAGCCTAGTCCTGGACTAAAAAGCACTTTCTATGGAGATTTTTCCATTTAGAATTATTTTTAGTCCAGAACTAAAATTAATCTGTGTTAGCATCACTTTCACAATGTCTTGAATGTCATCCAGAGAGGAATGATGAGGCTCCCATTTCCTGGCCCGATCAAGGGGCAATTCCCACGGGAGACTACCTGGAGAAGGGGAGAGGAGAGGTGCAGAGATTTGACAGACAAGGTGAGCCAAAAAAATCTATACAATCAGACTAGCCTCGAATCCAAACTGAATATTGATCAGTGACATGATGTGATATTCAGCTTGGATCCCAGGCTAAAGACTACTGAGTAAACATGATTGATCTCTTATGTCGATCTTCGTGGCATTTATATAATTGACAACAAAAACAACTTTCTCACAAATGTTTATTTTCACAGAGCAGCATTCTGGGCAATCTGAACATGTTATTCACACACTGCTGAGCATGAACGATGCAGCTGAGATAGACATCATCAACCGTGACGAGTCTCCATGTAAGGTCATATCAGTCATGGATGACCTCCCAAACCCTCATGTTCAGACTCAACCAACCCCGACCGGAGTTACCACCAGCAGCCCACACCTGGACAATAACAAAAACAAGGGAAAGGCAAAGGGAGCTCCTCAACATCAGGTTCCAGTTGTCCCATACCTACCCATCAGGCCTGGTGCCCCCAACATAAATGGCTTCCCTCCTGCACCACCAATGTTCTTTGTCCCTCAGAGAGCTGCAGCACGCCATCCCCACCCCATGAGCTGGTTTCCCAGAGGTTATGGAAGTGTGCTCAACTACCTCATGCCCCCGTCTGTATTCTCAGCCTATGTCCGGGCTTTGCATGGAGGTTCATCTGAAGAGAATTCTCTGAGTGACTGAAGTATCGGGTTCCTACGCCCATTTATAAATAGAATGGGGGGTGTCCGTTCTATAGATTCTATTTCTATGGCTGAGAGTTTCTGGTCTAAGTCTCCATTACTGTCCCAGACAAGAGATCGGTAGAGGCTGATATGATCAGTGCCATTGTGTGCTGAATCTGCTATGCGGAAGTGTTGATAAGCATCATGTTTTTATTTTTTAATCACTCACAGCATCATGCGTATATGCTTTCATAAACAGTATTTGAGTTGTTTTGGACTGCAGTGCTCAACCATTTAATTACACTAAATTAATACGTTTAAAATGTTACCTTCAGAATCACGATGCTTGCACAATACAAATTACACCCTGCATTGCAAAGAAAGCCATTTTCGACAAGTGCAACTTTAAATCAAGCCAGAATGAACAATGATTCATGGATTCATTATCTGAGAGTTTCATGCCTGTGTCACAAATACGCAGACCAGTGTGGTCAACCTCAGCTGCCTTTGCGATCAACACAAGGCAGTTAGTTACCACAGGAGCTGGAACTAGGTGGTGTTCATTATGCACCAAACTGGAAGGAAAAAAAAGGGACTGAAACAGGAAGGGACTGCCAATAAGAAACCGTTCATTAGAAATCAGAAGTGTGGTTAAGGTTAGGTTTGTAATAATATTTTAAAAAGAGAAATTGAAGAAACAGATGGGGTTTAGCAAGAATTATGACTGGCTGTGGTAACTACACTGAACAAAAATATAAACGCAACATGCAACAATTTCAAAGTTACAGTTCATATAAGGAAATCAGTAAATTCAAACAAATTAATTAGGCCTAATCAATGGATTTCACGACTGGGCAGGGGCGCAGCCATGGGTGGGCCTGGGAGGGCATAGGCCCACCCACTGGGGACCCAGGTGAAGAAGCCGGATGTGGAGGTTCTGGGCTGGCGTGGATACACGTGGTCTGTGGTTGTGAGACCGGTTGGACATACTGCCAAATTCTCTAAAACGTTGGAGGCGGCTCATATGGTAAAGAAATTAACATTCAATTATCTGGCAACAGCTCTGGCGGACATTCCTGCAGTCAGAATGCCAATTGTACACTCCCTCAAAACTTGAGACATCTATTGCATTATGTTCAGTAAAAAAACTGCACAATTTAGTAGCCTTTTATTGTCCCCAGCAAAAGGTGCACCTGTGTAATGACCATGCTGTTTAATCAGCTTCTTGATATGCCACACCTGTCAGGTGGATGGAGAAATGCTCACTAACAGGAATGTAAAGAAATGTATGTACAACATTTGAGATAAGCTTTTTGTGCACATGGAACATTTCTGGGATCTTTTTTTTCAGCTCATGAAACATGGGACCAACACTTTACATGTTGAGTTTATATTTTTGTTCTTTATAGTTGAGACCCACGTTACTTCTGGCTTTGTTGATATTCTCAAGTAGGATCCAACATCTTGGGGCATTTCCAACTTCTTTGTCTTTTCTGACATTTGGTTGACTGCTGTGCCCCTTAAAACATGACAACCGTGATGACTGGTGCAGATATCAGTAGTTTATTGTATGTTAAGTCCAAACACATTCAAAATGGAAAACTAAAACAAATTTGCTCCATCTGCAACACATTTTTTTGTTTCTACTAGCAAACAAGTAGAAGGTAAACACAGTAAATTAAGATGGCAACCAACTGACTGCTTAGCGTACCACACTTGCTAAAGCCAGGAAGGAAATCCTATTCCACTGAAAAGAGGACTGGAATGATATACATTTAAATCCACTCTACAGCATTTTTCAACAGTGGAAAAAGTTTACAGCCTTTGCTTTAGGGGGTCCTTTGAAACTTGGGGGTAGAGATGGGGGTTTCACTGAAATTTCAAAGCAAAACAAATAAAAGTACAAATCTGCTCCCAATAAACGTTTTAACACCACTGAGTTTTAAAGCACTGACTTCTGAAAACTAGCCAGAAAGCATGATGGCATTCCACTCGACTGACTCTCCTCGCCCTTGTTAGCCATAATATGAAACTCACATTATGAGTATATAGGCAACTGTGAAACTTGTCCATATGTGGAAACATGGGGAGAGGTGTAGCTCTGCAGTGACCAACAATGGGTTCCTGGAGAAAGGGGCTCAATTTCAAAATGGCCTTTTCCCATAACATACACACACCAGTGTTCGGCACGTCGCTCCAATCCAACCAAAAGGTACATGCATTTCAGGAACCACCAGTGTGACTGGCTTTTTAAGCTGGCCCACACCACGAGAAAATTTATTATGAGAGCTGTGTCAAAAAGGGGGTAGGATGTGGAAAGTGTTTTTACTGTGACAGATTGTCCCAGAAAATTTCGGAAATAGCGCAATACCACCTGACAAGGAAGACCTCAGTACGACATTTTGGAAAAGGCGCTACATCAGATTTAACTTTCCGTTTCAGTGCAAGAAGACCAGTATAAGAAAAAAGAAGTGCAAAATATGTCATTTCTCCTCCCCGATTCTATTCCAGGTTGAAACCGAGGTCTTCCCTTTCACACAGTCACAAAAAGAACTTCCCATTTCACTGGCAGAGTACTGGTATAGAAATCTTATTTTGACTTGCCTTAGTGGGAAAAAAATAGAAAAATCGGTACACAGCACATTGAATATTATCAGCATAAAAAAATATGAACGCATAAATGGATTAAAAAAAGTGAATGTCATCCCAGATAAAGTTTGCACTAAGGCTAAACCACACCTAAGACGACCATTTTACAAAAATTGCTGCCAACGGAAAATGTTTGTTGTTGATGAAACAGTCGGATGCCCTTGGATCCAGGGCTTATTCCGTGTGCCACCGTTCGAGACAAAGACCATGCTGCTCCGATTGACCGTACCGATTCAAAACCGTCTAGTAGCCCATGTCCGAGCCGTGCAATACAACATTTTCCTTTAAGAGGGCATTTCATTTTCACTGCCCGTTACAGTTACTAAGCAAACCGCTCGTCAATACTGCAGATCCAAACTCTTTAACGGATCCCATTTGCTTGACTAACCAAGAATCGCACACACACACCATGACTAGTATGTTCCAATGAGTCATTTCTTTAACATAACGCATCTCTGGGACATTTAACATTGAAACTTCAGGCACCCGTTGTCTCTCTAGTCTCTTCAAAACCCCAGAGCAGATACTATAAACAAATGCACAACTTGCAGCACATCTTAGGTAGTTGAACAGTACTTATGGGAGAGTGAAATGTGCACCAGAAAAACTTTATAATCCTGTGAAAAACACTGCAAATTCTCCTGGCCTCAGTAGGTAGAGTAGTTCAACTGGAGCTGGGAGTGACACCGGACACCCCGACCTCAACTCACTAGTAAGACTGGAAAGATGAAATAGAAGGCACCATCATGCTTTTATAGTCAAGTTGAAAAAAATAAAAGGATAATTAAATCATACATTGAACTATGATTTTTGCTGTACATTTATTATGTTCCTCCATACACTTGACGGGGAATGGAGGTGCCCAGTTTCACGGTTCTGGCAAGAGGGAGGGGATGCATTAAAAAAAACAAATCAACAAAGAATAGGGAGCGAGTCTCCACAAACATTATCACCACCACTCTCCTATTGGTCAGCTTGGTTTGTGGACCATCCTTTTATTTCTCCGTTCGGTGAAGTCCAGGAACTTTGAGCTTTTTATTAAATTCATTTAGGAAAATAATCATTCTGTAGATTGGTTTGTTGTGTCTTGTTGTATTCCAGCAGTAATTAAAGCATAGTTATGGGTTCGCAGATGAAAGATGTGAGAAAAAAAAGTATATTGGTCACAGTAAACAGGCCTGAAGTGGAGGCCTGCCTTGTCACGTCGTTTAGCTTTGAGACAACAGTAGATGTCTCAACCAGCTGCGTTCCCAGGATGTCAATGTAACATGACAAAAGTACCCATTAGTGCATATTGATGAGTGCATTATGCAATTTGTTTTAAGCAGTGTTCTTTGAAAAGGAAAAACCTAAACGCAAGCCCCACCCCATAGCAGGAAATTCACCTCATGCTTTTCCAACAGTAAAGGGCAGAGAACTCCCACATATAAAATGTGCATTAAGAGGGGGTTCGTGACGTAGCGCCCCGGTAAGTCGAGGCATAATAATCTCTATTCCAAATGATGGGCTGTATTATCGTAGGTAAAAGTCTATCAGTCCCTCCTCCTATAACGATGCAGATTACTCCTGGTTGCTTTTCCTCAAATTTACAAATTAATGTTTGTGGATTCTTGACAACACTGGAAAAGGACACTCAGCTCACAGCTAAGTAAAGCGAAAATGCAAATTTTACGTTTGCTCATTTTTGTCTGTCACAAAGAAGAAATAGTTGACAGGCTGTGTCACATTCCAAAGCCAAAAATACTTTTTTACCGAAACGAAAATAAACAAACAAAAGTATATACGTTTATACATGTAGATTTTTTCGTTAACGAGAACGGTAGAAGATGAAGACCGTGGTACTACTTCCGAACTGCAGGCGGCACTATCAGCGACGCTGGGTGGTGAAGCGGCCCTCGGCGGTTCCTCCTGCTCCTCTTCCAGAGCCCAGGCCGGGCTTGGGAGCACCCATGCCGCCCCTGGGTGGGGGGCCCCTGCCGTCACGCATCATCCCGCTGCCAGCCACCATGCCTCCTCGCGGGCCGCCGGGCCCCCTGTCGCCGCGTCTCCCCATGTCTCTGCGGTCGTCTCCTCCGCCACGGACCTCCCGCTCACGCACCGCCCTGGTCTTCTTCTCCTCTACGTTCAGACGCACCTCGCCACGGAACATGATGGGCTACAGGACAGAGGGGACCGTTAATACAGGACTGGCAGGTGATTAGGGGACCTTAAGAAAATACCCTTTTCACAATCCTTCTCATTCACTGGTTTGCACACCATAAAACCCTATTGTTGCATCTTAGGTTGTATCGATTGTGTTTGTGGTTTTCCTGCATAGAAAAGTCTTGGGCAGGCCTCCTAAGTGTTTTCAGGCCACCTATGTCCAAACAGCTAAAACAAGAGCCCCCAATATTATTTTTTTTAATTATGATCCTTGAGAACAAACAATGACCAAAAATAATACATTCAGGAGTATTTTTGTCAGATCATGGGAACCCCATTGATTTTGTTAGAATGTTTGCGACTGATAGCATAAGCCAAGCTGAACAACGGGAGGGCCTCAAATTTCCAGTCAGCACCCCCCCCAGCACCATTTTGATCCAGTAAAACCTTGAACACTCAGTCTCCTATAGCTGAGATTCAAACAAAGGGCAAACGGGCTAGAGATTTGGGGATTAGGATACTGTGCAGAAAACCAATAGGTAGTGATTTACAACACCAAGCCGTGTGCCACCAAAACACCAATGTGAATGAGGGGGATAATGATGAAGTCAGTACTTGCCCCCCCTACCTTCGCCCCCAGGATTCTCTGGACAGGGTCAGAGTCGTCGAAGACCACAAATCCAAAGTTGGGCAGCTTTCCTCCGACTCCCTTGGTGTTGATCCTCAGCTCCACTACATTGCCAAAAGCTGAAGGAAGACATTTAAGTTTCCATTCCAAATACCGAAAATCATACACTCCTCCTGCTACGTCATCTGGAGTTTAACTCGTTAGTCACACCTTACCAAAAGGATAGAAGATGTAAACTGTTCCAAACGCACACAATTCTATTGATTTAGTTGCCATTGATATTTTGAACAACCAGAAAATGGCATGGCTAAATAACCATTCATGTGTACGAGCGCTTACTCATGAAGAAGTCCTTGAGCTCTGCCTCGTCAATGTCATGAGGGAGGTTGCCCACAAAGAGCTGGTGGCTGTCTGGGTACCGGATGATCCTTCTGCTGTCCATCTCACCGGGGTCCGCCTCGCCCCGACCTGCAGTCAGGAGAAGTCATTAGCTACCATCTGCACCGTCACTCTGTACCAACACTGAAGAGAGCACATTTAGTACAAAGTCACAGCTTCATTACCTTTGTTGACAAAACTGAAGTGGGGTTTCCCAGTTTGTGATTCTGAAGGTGCAACACCATCTAAGTAACAGAGACGTGCACACATTGACCCATGTGTAAATAAGACTAGAACAGAAGTGTGAGCACCCGTGACATTGGTGACATGTTGAGAACTAAGCAGACCTAAAACCAAGAGCATATTGCGCGTGTAGACAGTGCGTCTATAGAAAAACACATTGCCATTAGGTCCCACTGGTCTTACCAGGTCTGGATGCTCGCTGTACGAAGGCTGGTCTGTCACGGGGGCGCTGGTCCCGGGGTCCCCGAAGAGGGGCCGTCTGGCTCTCAGGTTTGGTCTCCGCTCTGGACTGTAAAGGAGCGCGACACACAGGAGATGAGACCTACTTGACCACAGACAACACTCGGCCCAGACACACACAAGACACGGGGGGGGAGGGGTTACCTGTGAGCTTGGTGCTTTAACAACATGGGGGGGGATTCCAGAGGAGGGTCCTGTACCGCTAGGAGGCAGGTTTTTACTGGTCACCGACGCCCAGGAGAACGTCTGCCAGGAATTCAGTCAGAATTCAACCGTGCCAATCAGTAGAACACAGTACAATATACTTTCCTCGTACAATATGATTTTGTAAGGCAGATATCTTGACAGTAATCAGTGTAATAGTACCATTTCTGAAATGGCACCCTATTCCTTCTACAGTGAACTTTCGTCCAGCGATCTATAGATAGCAGTGTGATTTCAGATGCAACCTGCATGTTATTGTGATGTTATAATGGTCATAGCACTGTTGTACCAGGAGAGTGGACCAACCTTGGGGGCCTCCTGGGTGCTGGGTGGGGACTCTACGGGGACCGGGGAGGGGGCCTTCTCCTCCAGCTCCTCCATCACCTTCTCCTCCACGTCGGGCTTTAGCTCCTCTACCTCGGGCTCCGGTTCAGGCTCGGGCTCAGGCTCTGGAGCCGGCTCCTCCATGGGCTCCTCAACACCATTGCTAAATGAAGCAGAAATCAGTCAAGTTTACTACAACTGTTCGCCTAGATGTACCTTATTATAAACTCAGATACAAGCTCAATATGATTGGATTCGGTCACATTTCTTCTTGACACAAATATGATCCAACTGTACACTCACTGGCCAGTTTATTTGGTACCCCACCCCATTCATGAAAATGGACCCCTCCTACAGACAGTGAGTCACGTGGCCTGCTAGATAAAGCAGGCAGACAGGCATCCAGTTACTGTTCGATTGAATGGGCAAAACAAGTGACTTAAGACTGAGCGTGGTATGATCATTGATGCTAGGCGCGCCGGATCCAGTATCTCCGAAAGGGCCGCCCTCCTGGGATTTTCACACACAACAATGTCTAGAGTAAACCAAGAATGGTGCAACAAACAGAAGAAAAAAAACATCCAGTCAGCGGCAGTCCTGTGGGCGAAAACAGCTAATTGAGAGATGTAGAATGAGAATGGAAAGAATCGTGCAAGCTAACAGGCGGGCCACAATTGGATCAATAATGGCGCAGTACAACAGTGGTGTGCAGAACGGCATCTCGTTGATCCTTGTCACAGATGGGCTATTGCAGCAGACGACCACACCGGGTTCCACACCCATCAGGTAAAAACAAAATGCGGCTCGTGGGCACATGGTCACCAAGATTGGACAATCAAGGAGTGGAAAAACTGCACCTGGAGCACGGCATCGAGTTCAATTTACTTGAGTGGCCTGCACAGTCCCCAGACCTCAACCCAATAGACCATCTGGAATGGGCTAGACGGCAGTACATTCATGCTGCGAACAATCCACAGCAACTGCGTGATGCCATCGCAGTCAGCATGGACCAACAGGTTTCCGATACCTTGTAGAATACACCTGAACAATTCAGGCTGTTCTGGAGGCAAAGAGCGGGTCCGACCCAGTACTAGATGGGTGTACCAAATAAACTGTACGGTGAGTGTACATACCAACTGTATGCCATGTTTACTTATTGTTGTTTAATGCAGTGCACTTCCGGTACATAATAATCTGTCTTAGAGAAATTGAGTTTAAGTACATCTAGTCACCATTGATCTAAACATCATTGTCAAACTGGCATGGTGGTCTCCACAGCATAGACTTACATGACAGGGTGAGGCTCGTAGTAAGTAGTGCTGTTAGGACTGTCTTGGAGTGGCTCTGGGGACGGCTGTCTCTCCTCCTGCTGCTCCTCCTCAACCTCCTCTTCAGATTCTGAGGTATCATCGATTAACAAAAACAAAGTTTACAGACCATAAACAACTTGACATCCAATTCAACATTGAAGATAATTTAACTGGACAAAGTGCAGAATTTCTTACCCTCATCAAGTTCAGCCTCAGAGTCGCCGAAAACCTCATCCTCATAGCGGAAGATGTCGTTGTGTACGTAGAATTTGTTTGCCACGGAACCCTGTGGAAATAGCCAGACAAGCTATTAGCTATTAATATTTTTTCTGCACTAGCTGACGAAAATGTGCTTTTCCATCATAGTTGAGGCGCTTCATAATCTTAAAAAAAAGTGCAGAGTTGTTTTCAGTGGGCATAAAATGTTTTGAAAGAATGAATCAGGGAGGTACTTCCTGAACATTGAGTCCTACTGAACACAACGCAGGTAGTCGCTCCACTTCAATTCATTCTACCATTTCTTGACTGCTTACACAATCCAAAAATCCCAGTGAGTGACAATTAAAATATGACAACTACCCAATACTTAGTAAAGTGTGTGTAGTGAGCCCCGCCCTTTAGCCTACCGTACTACGCACCTCTGGAGCGAGCACAAAGGTCTGCATGAATTTCCTCATCGGCTGGCCGTTGTTGGAGAGCTCACCCAGCACCTGGACCACAACGCCGTCAGTCAGCGTGGCATGGGCGTCCACGTGTCTGATCTTCGTGTGGCATTCTTGGAACTGCAGGGACAGGACCTTCTTGTGGATTTCCTGGGTAGGGTGAAGTAAGTACATTTAGAAATAAATCACAACGCCAGGAGTGGTTTATAATAGAATCAAATTTCCTGCATTATTACATCACAGCACTTGTAAGGTTATTAAGAAATATTTTAAAATCTAAATTGTTTGAGATTTGCATGAAAAGCATCCCGAGTGAAGACTCTTGACTATGCTATGTTTTTCAAAACAGGTAGTCGTCATCTGGATCTTTGATTTAGTTTATTGACACTTACCGCTTGGCCATACACTGCTTCTGCAAGCTTCCCGTTGGAGTCGAGTCCACCATGAACATAGGAGGAGTTCCTTCCATAGAACCTGTCATGACGAAGCAGAGACATTTAAAGTCCTGCTGGCACAAGTCTACATAAAGCAATGGAAGGTAATCACATACTGTGGGCTATTCAATCTAGACAAATCGGTCAGTACCTGTGCAGGAAATCGGGTGCTTTGTTTAAGAGTGTGTAATACTGCCTCACAAACTCCCGCCCTACAAGCAGGGGACTTGGCTTCTCCATCACCATTTCTTTGGTAATCAATATCAAGTGCTGAAATAGAACATTAACAAAACCTATTTAAATCTTGATATGAAGTAATACTTTGAAGTGACCTAAGAACATGCAGGTCAGCATTGCAGAAGGAAAATAAAGCCATGACAACTCATTCTATTGGACATAATCGAGGCAACAAAATCAATATCAACCCTTAATACCAGAATGAGACCAATGGAAAACTTAGCAACTTATGAATCGTTCATGAATGTTATTTGCATGCAAATTTGAGCTAATAGAAAATTGTGTACAGAAACTGGTTATTAAGACGTTGCTTTCTAGTTTTGAAATTAGATGAAAATATGAAGACAAAGTCAATGCGTTCAACACATTTTTAAACGACAATGCATCAAGTTGTTCGTGTTCACATTTTAAAATGATACATATTAATCGTTGCTAGCTAACTGCCTACTTTGTTAGCACACACTAGCGTGCAACTGCGCCATCACGTTTATCCACCCGGACACAAGAGAGGGGTACAAAGCATAGGTCGACTTCAACGAGACGTTCTCAGAAGAGTTGAGAGATTTTCTGAACATATGTTACTAATCAAATGAACAAATTAGGTTACTGTTATATTAATTTGTTTGATAGTAGCCAGGCCTATTGTGACGGAAACTGCGGAAGGCCTCCCACGACCCGGTACAGCCTCTGTCGTAGCTGGATGTCTATTTTTGTGTGGCATCGTCGAATCATTTCCCTGGCCTTATACCAGACATAAAATGTTGCTAGAAATAGTAGACTAACTCCAAATGCTTTGAAAGAGGCCTCGTCTTATTTGTAAGTGTATTTAGCATACTAGTTGGGGCAGCATACGCTGGCTTCCTACAACTAGGTTGGGAAAGTAGCTAGTTTGCTAGGCTAAATTGGGAAAACTCGTTAGCCAACACGTTAACACTGCGTGCATTGATAAATAACATTACCCCCAATATTATAAATGTAATTTAAGTAACGTTATACATTTTCATCGACAAAATGCACAGAAAAGCCCCTACCGGTTGCTAATTAAATGATAGTGAAACTGGTACATTAGCTAACGTTAGGTAGCTAATGGCGCTAAGCTAGATTTGTGGCGTCGTTGCTTTTTCTCAAGCTACCTTGTCTGACAACTTTCTTTACCCCTATCTATCAGTTTTCCTTCGTGTATTAATATGCATTAACTTTAATGATGTAAAGTCATGTAGCTCAATTTCATGAATAAGAAACGTTGAACAGGTAGCAACAATCACTTTGTAACTAGCCAATTCTGACCGGTTAACACGCTCGTGCAAGTGCCTAAATCCTGGCACCGGCAGGCAGGGTTTTCTTGAACAGAGCTGGTTAGCAAGCAATAGTGTCGACACCAGTGCTCGTGTTAGCATTACACATAATACAAAGGCCGACTGGCTAGGTATTTTGAGCTATAGCTAGTTAGTCAATGAGAAAAATAAAATTGAACACGGTCAAATTCGGGGTTTAGCATCACATGATACCATGCCTGTTTATTCCATTTTAGCTCAAATTGTCGACATGGAATTAATTGAAGACACATACTGTACAGTGAACCAACAAAGACCTTCACTAACTCAAATGTTAACTTTTTCCCGAGAACAACTACAGTAGCTATCCATTAATAAAATGTTATCGTTAGTCAGATTAACGTTACAGTTTAACGTTAGCTATTACAAAAAAAAGGTAACTTACCTTTTGAAATACCTATCTAATTGAACACAGTGATTAAATAACTATGACTATAAACGATTCTGGTCGTCAACGACTATACTCTGAAATATGAAGAATATTTCAGGTGTAATTTATAATATTTCTCACCCTCTACTAAGAGATTTTATGATCTCTGCTGTATCAGAGATTGGAATTTAAAGCGATAGACTTCAAATTTATTGTCTAACCCCTGCAATCTAGGGCAGGGAACCCCAGTGACAGTGGAGTAGCCAATGATATTTTTACACTGGACAACATCAATTGTGACGTAGTTTGTGTATTTTCCCGCCTGCCTTCCTGCCTAAAAATCCAGACGTTATGACGTCACAACGGGTTTATTTTGTCATAATTCATAATAGTC
This sequence comes from Salvelinus namaycush, assembly GCF_016432855.1. Lineage (NCBI taxonomy): Eukaryota > Metazoa > Chordata > Actinopteri > Salmoniformes > Salmonidae > Salvelinus > Salvelinus namaycush. The sequence goes on along the minus strand of NC_052348.1, from coordinate 15,323,771 downwards.
TTTATCAGCCAACAGTTAAAAAGAGATTCATTGTGACTTAAAACATATTTACCAAGAAAAGAATGTTCATATAGTATGTTCTATACACTACAAAATTGAGCAATCTATAATGCATGAGGGAAAGATATGTTTAATTCCTGACAGACAGCAGATAACTTGAAGGTTACAATTAATACTTTTGAATAAAAAAACTGGAGGAAACCTAGAGCCACAGAAACAAGCCTATCATATGCCTGCCAGTATCAGGAGACACACCTACAGTGCATTCGGAAAGTATTCAGACCTCTTGACTTTTTCCACATTTTGTTACGTTACAGCCTTATTCTAAAATGGATTAAATTGTTTTTTTCTTCTTCTCATCAATCTACACACAATATCCCATAATGACAAAGCAAAAACAAAAAAAACGAAATGTCCCATTTACATAAGTATTCAGACCCTTTACCCAGTACTTTGTTGAAGCACCTTTGGCAGCGATTACAGCCTCAAGTCTTCTTGGGTATGACGCCTCAAGCTTGGCACACCTGTATTTGGGGAGTTTCTCCCATTCTCCTCTGCAGATCCTCTCAAGCTCTGTCAGGTTGGATGGGGAGCTATTTTCAGGTCTCTCCAGAGACGTTCGATCGGATTCAAGTCCGGGCTCTGGTTGGGCCACTCAAGGACATTCAGAGACTTGTCCCGAAGCCACTCCTGCATTGCCTTGGCTGTGTGTTTGGGATTGTTGTCCTGTTGGAAGGTGAACCTTCGCCACAGTCTGAGGTCCTGAGCGCTCTGGAGTAGGTTTTCATCAAGGATCTCGCTGTACTTTGCTCTGTTCATCTTTCCTTTGATCCTGACTAGTCTCCAAGTCCCTGCTGCTGAAAAACATCCCACCATGGTGCCACCACCATGCTTCATCCCACCATGGTGCCAGGTTTCCTCCAGACGTGACACTTGGCATTCAGGCTAAAGAGTTCAATCTTGGTTTCATCAGATCAAATAATCTTGTTTCTCATGGTCTGAGAATCCTTTAGGTGCCTTTTGGGGGACAGGCAGAGGTTGGAGGAGACCGGCCGGAGCTTGCCGAGGAGTCTTGTTCTGTGCACACACCATGCAAGCGGCGACGAATGCGGACACGTCAGGGACCATAATAGGCCACCAAAAGAGCTGTCGCACAAAGGCCAGGGCCTGACGGGTGCCCATGTGGCAGGCAAGCCTGGAGACTGGGCCCACTCCAGGACCGCGGAGCAGATGGCATCAGGAACGAACATCCAGTTATCAGGGGCCTCCCCCGGGGTTCGGCTGGGAACGCTGCACCTCACGGACCTGCTTCCCTATTGACCCGCTGCTGAGTGCCATCGCCAGGCACGAAGTGGGAAGGATGGTCTCGGGTTCCGGGGTAGTAGTCGTGGGGCTATAGCGATGGGACAGTGCATCTGGCTTGACATTCTTGGATCCTGGAGAAGTTGAACCATGTGAACAGCAGGGCCCATCTGGCTTGCCTGGAGTTGAGGCGCTTGGCGGTGCAGAGATACTCCAGGTTCTTGTGGTCAGTCCACACAATTAACGGATGTTCCGCCCCCTCCAGTCAGTGCCTCCATTCCTCCAACGCCATCTTCATCGCGAGAAGCTCATGATTCCCCACATCGTAGTTCCTTTCCGTGGCATTGAGGCGATGGGAGAAGAAGGTGCAGGGATGTAGCTTGAGGTCAAGGGCAGGACGAGATGGGTGACGGGATGGGTCAGGATGAACCAGGATGGGAGCTGTGGTGAAGCGGTGTTTGAGGTCCCAGAACGCCTGGTCAGCAGCTGGAGACTACGTGAACAGAACCTTGGGCGAGGTGAGTGCTGACAGGGGGGAAGCCAGGGTGCTGTAACCCCGGATAAAGCGACAATAGAAGTTGCCGAACCCCAGAAAATGTTGCAGCTGTACCCTGGACGTAGGCTGAGGCCAATCCATCACTGCTCTCACCTTCCCGGGATTCATCTGGACACTCCCAGCAGAGATGATGTAACCCACAAAAGGGATGGTGGAGCGAAGGAACTCGCACTTCTCTGCCTTCACAAACAGCTTATTCTCCAGAAGACGTTGAAGAACCTGCCGGACGTGGAGCATGTGTTCTTGAGGGGAGCGGGAGAAGACGAGGATGTCATCAATGTAGACAAAGACCAACTGTTTAAACATGTCGCGGAGAACATCATTCACCAGAGCCTGGAACAAAGCAGGGGCATTGGTGAGGCCAAAGGACATGACCAGATACTTGTAGTGGCCACTGGCCGTGTTGAAGGCGGTCTTCCACTCGTCCCCCTCTCGTATCCGCACCAGGTGGTAGGCGTTCCATCGATCCAGCTTGGAAAATACAATGGCCCCCTGGAACGCCTCGAAGGCCGAGGAAATGAGAGATAGCGGGTAACGGTTCTTAACCATAATGTCATTGAGTCCCCAGTAGTCAATGCACATGCGCAGGGTCATATGCTTTTTCTCCACGAAGAAGAACCCCGCGCCGGCAGGAGAGGAAGAGGGACAGATAAATCCAGCAGCTAGGGAGTCCCCAATGTAGGTATCCATAGCCTTCGTCTCCGGTCCCGACAGAGAGCACAGACGTCTCCGGGGCGGCGTGGTGCTAGGGAGAAGGTCAATCCCGCAGTCATAGAGTCGGTACGGCGGAAGCGACATGGCCCGGGTCTTGCTGAACACCTCCCGGAGGTCCTGGTACTCCGCTGGAATGGCGGAGAGATCCGGGGCACCTTCCGAGCCGCCAGGAAGACGTCCCAGGGCAGGTTGTGCTGACTTCAGGAAATGGCCGTGGCAGAACGGGCTCCAGCCCATGATGGCACCAGTAGACCAGTTAATGAGGGGATTGTGTTGTTCGAGCCAGGAGAATCCAAATACCACTGGAATTAGAGGCGACTTGATGAGGCGACTGGATAGCCTCGCTGTGGTTTCCTGACACCTGTAGGTTGATGGGAGTGGTGTTTGGGTGACTCGGCCTATAGATCAACCGTCCAGCGCTCTAACGTCCATGGGAATGGAGAGGGGCTGAGTGGGGATGTTCAGCTCGGACGCCAGCGTAGCGTCCAAAAGGCTCTCGTCGGCCCCAGAGTCAATGAGAACCCGGACAGATTTGGACTGGTCTCCTTAGAGCAGAATGGCATGTAAAGGGGTGCGAGCAGGGGAAGCAGGAACGTTCCTCATATGGCTCATCAGAGTACTTGCTCCTACCGGTGAGTCTGTTTTCTTTAAAGGACAAGAGGACACAAAATGACCAAGAGTCCCGCAATACAGACAACTCTTCGTGTCGATCCTGTATTGCCATTGCGCTGGCTCTAGCCCAGCTCTGCCTAGTGGCATAGACTCAGTAAGCGGTGACTCGCCCGTCTTCAGCAGCCCTCAGGGCAGGTCGGGAAGCCTCAGGTTCTCTCAGCAACGAGACCATCGGGAGCTTCCGGGAATGACTCGGAAGCAAGGTGGGATCCTTGTGCGTGCGAGCGAAATCCAATTTCCGTCGTCCCCATAATCGCCCATCGATACGGATGGTCAAAGCGATGAGGGAATTGAGCTCCGTAGGTAACTCCCGGGCTGCAAGCTCGTCCTTGACCTCCTCCGAGACGCCATGCAGGAACATATCGAACAGTGCCTCTTGATTCCAAGCACTCTCCGCTGCCAACGTGCGGAAATCCACCGCATAGTCAGCTACACTGCGGGAGTCCTGCCGAAGCTGGATTAGCCTCCAGGCGGGCTCACGCCCAGAGAACGGGTCATCAAAGACCGTCCTCACTTCCCCAACAAACCCCTCCAGACCAGCGCATATGGCAGTAGCCCAGGTGAAAGCCCTCCCGGACATCAGCGTGATGAGGTAGGCTATGTTGGAGCGATCCGAAGGGAAGGAGGATAGCTGGAGCTCGAAGACGAGGTCACAATGAGCTAGGAATGCCCGACAGGTGCTCGGCTCTCCATTGAAGCGTTCCGGAGGAGGTAAGCCGGGCTCCCGAGAAGTTGGAGTGACCGATGAGACGGCACTGCTAGCAGCTGAGTTGCTGAGGAGCAGTGGGGTTACCACCATGGTAGGCGGCCTTCCAGCTAACTCGTGGAATTGCTCCAGCAAACTGTCCAACGCCCAGTCATGGCGTTCAGCCAACGTTTGGACTCCCTCGAAGCAATTCCTTGTGCATACCGATGGTGGCTCCCTGGGTGGAGATGTCGTTGCGCAGCTAGCCCGGGTCTGCTGGGTCAGTCATGGCCAGTTCGTACTATCAGGAATCAGAAGTAACAATGTTTATACAGCAACAGGGGCAAAGGTACAGGACAGCAGGCAGGCTCAGGGTCAGGTCAGGCAGAGGTCGGTAATCCAGAGGTGGGGAAAAGGTAAAGGACGACAAGCAGGCTCAGGGTCAGGGGCAGGCAGAGTGGTCAGGCAGGGGGTACAGGGTCGGGACATGCAAGGGTCAAAAACCAGGAGGACGAGAAAAGAGAGACTGGGGAAAAGCAGGAGCTGAATACAAAAACGCTGGTTGACTTCACAAACAAGACAAACTGGCAACAGGCTAACAGAGAACGCAGGTATAAATACACAGGGGATAATGGGGAAGATGAGAAACACCTGGAGGGGGGTGGAGACAATCATAAAGACAGGTGAAACAGATCAGGGTGTGACAGTCTCAGATGACATCCTAGCCTGGAGGAGTACCACCAGCATGAGGAGTCAGAGGCGACACAGTTTGGTAGCCTGACTACAGTTCCTGGTTTGACCACTATTACTGGTCTGGAGTATCCGTGACTGAGCATCACTTTGACATCATTGGCAGAGTTAACAGCTTTTAGTATTGTATACACACCCTAGACCACCACCACTACAGGTGGGGCATAGCTCCCCTTCCCCTCTCTCAGGAGGGAGTGAAGAGTACTGAGGGATGATCAGGACTGGTTGGACACAGGCCTTGTCAGGTTACCAGACTGCTGCACATTGCTCCCAGCAGGCATAGGTACGACTTGTACCTGTGTGCCCTGTTATACCTCTCTCATGTCTGGGAACTTGGCAGTCAAATAGATTTTCTTCCCAGCCACATCGACCACCACGGGGTACACAAAATACGCCACAGGGGAAGGGAGAGCTACACCAGGGGGGAAGGCTGTGGTGGTCTGGGAGGGGGAGTGGAGGGGTTAGCTGGAACTCCTTACACCCGTCTCCCCTCTCCTCGTCCTTCGGGGTGACCTGATAGCCTTCAAGGAACCAGACGTCCTCAGAGCGCTTCTGGAGCCCTAGGAACCAAAATAGAATGGAATGGATCGATTGTTCATGTTCAGAATTGCCCACTAAAAGTACAATGTTGTAACGGTTGTCCTCCTCCTCTTCGGAAGAAGAGGAGGAGTAGGGATTGGACCAAAGCGCAGCGTTGTTATACGACATGATATTTATTAAACAAGACGAAAAGTAAACACACTTGAGAATTTACAAAATAATAAACGAAGTCAACAGACCTGAACAAACGAACTTACACATACACGAAGAACGCATGAACAGGTACAGACTAGACTAGACTACACAAACGAACGAACAAACGAAACAGTCCCGTGTGGTGCACAGACACAGACACGGAAGACAACCACCCACAAACAAACAGTGTGAACAGCCTACCTTTATATGGTTCTCAATCAGAGGAAACGTCAAACACCTGTCCCTGATTGAGAACCATATAAGGCTAATTACCACTGACCTAAACATAGAAACACAAAACATAGAATGCCCACCCCAACTCACGCCCTGACCAACTAAATACATACAAAAACAAGAGAAAACAGGTCAGGAACGTGACAAATGTTTATTACATTTTTATTGTAACACAAAATGTACAGTCAACAGTAAATGAATGGCCATTTATGATGATGATAATGAAAATACTCACTGCGGAAATATTTGTGACCGTTTGTAACACCTATACCTGTTAAGGATAAGAAATGGATGACCATTTATGATGATGATGATAATGAAGATTTTGCAAAAATACACAATATATACAAAAGTATGTGGACATCCCTTAAAATTAGTGGATTTAGCTATTTCAACTACACCTGTTGCTGACAGGTGTATAAAATCGAGCACCCAGCCATGCAATTTCCATAGACAAACATTGGCAGTAAAATGGCCTTACTGAAGAGCTCAGCGACTTTCAACGTGGCAACGTCATAGGATGCTATTGCTACGTTTCCAACAAGTCAGTTTGTACAATTTCTGTACTGCTAGAGCTGCCCCGGTCAGCGGTAAGTGCAGTTATTGTGAAGTGGAAACGTCTAGGTGCAACAACGGCTCAGCGGTAGGCCACACAAGCTCACAGTACGGAACCGCCGAGTTTCGAAGCGTGTAGTGTGTAAAAATCGTCTGTCCTCGGTTGCAACACTCACTACCGAGTTCCAAATTGCCTCTGGAAGCAATATCAGCACAAGAACTGTTTGTTGGGAGCTTCATGAAATGGGTGTCCATGGCCGAGCAGCCGCACACAAGCCTAAGATCACCATGCGCAATGTCAAAAGTTGGCTGGAGAAGTGTAAAGCTCGGCGCCATTGGACTCTGGAGCAGTGGAAACACGTTCTCTGGAGTGATGAATCACGCTTCACCATCTGCCAGGAGAATGCTACCTGCCCGAATGCATAGTGACAATTGGAAAGACAACAACAACCACCCGAGCCACTGCCTGTAGACCCCGCTATCATCCAGAAGGCGAGATCAGTACAGGTGCATCAAAGCTGGGACTGAGAGACTGAAAAACAGCTTCTATTTCAAGGCCTTTAGACTGTTACATAGCCATCACTAGCACAGAGAGGCTGCTGCCTATATACACAGAAATCATTGGCCACTTAAATAAATGGAACACTAGTCACTTTAATAATGTTTATTTAATGTTTACATATCTTGCATTACTCATCTCATATGTATATACTTTATTCTATACTATTCTACTGCATCTTAGTCTATGCCGCTCTGACATTGCTCGTCCATATATTTATATATTCTTAATTCCATTCCTTTACTTAGATTTGTGTGTATTGGGTATATGTTGTGAAATTGTTAGATATTACTTGTTAGATTTTGCTGTACTATCGGAACTAGAAGCACAGGCATTTCGCTACACCCGCAATAACATCTGCCAAACACGTGTATGTGACCAATACAATTTGATTTGAAAGTTTGATGGAGGAGGAATAATGGTCTGGGGCTGTTTTTCATGGTTCGTGCTAGGCCCCTTAGTTCCAGTGAAGGGAAGTCTTAACGCTACAGCATACAATAACATTCTAGACGATTCTGTGCTTCCAACTTTGTGGTAACAGTTTGGGGGAAGCCCTTTCCTGTTTAAGCATGACAATGCCCCCGTGCACAAAGCAAGTTCCATACAGAAATGGTTTGTCGAGATCGATGTGGAAGAATTTGACTGGCCTGCACAGAGCTCTGACCTCAACCCCATCAAACACCTTTGGGATGAATTGGAGCGCCGACAGCAAGCCAGACCTAATCACCCAATATCATTGCCTGATCTCACTAATGCTCTTGTGGATGAATGGAAGAAAGTCCCCACAGCAATGTTCCAACATCTAGTGGAAAGCCTTCCCAGAAGAATGGAGGCTGTTATAGCAGCAAAGGGGGTCCAACTCCATATTAATGCCCATGATTTTGGAATGAGATGTTCGACGAGCATACTTTTGGTCATGTAGTGTATTTGCGGCTGTTTGTAACACCTTTGCCTGTCGAGGATAAAAATGTTAATATTTTTATCAAAGGAAAGGAATGCTTGTTCTTTGTTTGTTCTGACTGAAGGCAATGAACAACTCACCTATAATGTTTTTGATAACCTAATGGCATGACATCATATGAAAAGATCTCTTGACATTACACACAATGTGTGCATCCCAATAGACATTCTATTCCGTATATAGTCCACTACTTTTGACCAGTGCCCTATTGGCCCTGGTCTAAAACAGTGCACAAGGGAATAGGGTGACATTTGGGACTTACACAGTGTTGCATTTGTAAAGGAAGTTATGTAACATGGTATGCTTGTTTCTAATTAGATCACTAAACACATCACCATTAGGGATGGACTGTAGAAAGAAAGAGTTGATTCTGTGAAGAATACATCATGACATCACAAAGCTTGATAAATGCAAAAATAACCCATACAAAGGTTTACTTTAGAACACATGGTGCAAAGTCTCTGAGAAAAAAACACACTTTGTAAATAGTTACCGCCAACTCTATATTGATGATACCTACCTTTGTCATCAGATAACATCACGAGGATAGTCACTGCAGATAGAACACGGACAGCACTGTTGACATCCATGCCTGCAAAATGATCTGAAGTCTCTTTCCCATGGAAATCTATTATGAAGGCTGATACATGCTAATTAAACAACCCTCTCATGCCAGTGCTTTGTGATATAGCACAGAGCCTATTGTGACATTTAGAGTGTGCCAGAGGCCTTGTTTTGACAAATAGCTATAATATGGAAATATTACATCATATTCTTAATTATTTTGTTTGTTTTGAAGCGGGACAGTGTTTGAAAAGTAAAATGTTTGCCAGGACTTTGGTTGTCTCGCCGCCATTTTTTTGAATAAAGTTGTAATTGATAAAGTGATTACACCAAAAAACTTGATCAGATATACCACTAATAACCATATCCTATTGATGTTGTTACTTGCTACTGAATATGATTCAAGTACCCAACAAAGGATAACATATTGCTTAGTTATCGTCACACACAGGGTTAGGGAGTAATTTTATTACAACAAAGTGTAATCAGTTAAATTACCAGCAAAACATATTATAATCAGATAACTTTCAAATTCAGAAAGGATGTTTGCGAAGTTAAGTTTGTTCCACCTGAACGAGTCTGACCACACGTCAGAGACCACTCTGATGACACACCAAATGTATTTGATGGATATTTCTTGTCTTCCTCTAATTCCTCTTAAGTAACTGAAAGTAATCAGATTATACTGAATTTGGGTCATCCAAAAGTTACGTTACTGATTACAATTTTGGACAGGTAACCAGTAACTGTGAAGGATTACATTTAGAAAGTAACCTACCCAACCCTGAATTCCAACAGCATACCATCTGTACAGGCTACACTACTGTATCAGGCTGGCGGTTCCACCACAGCTGTTCTCTCCTTATCTGAACTGTAGAGACTTGTTCTGAGAGAAGAACACAACATCTTATCAGTCATGATGATTCATTCAGTCAAGGAACTCTATCAATCCAATCCAGCTATTGGAAAGTACAGCTATGTTGTTAACAGCTATGGGTGTATAGTTATCAGTCCTTGAGCAAACAATGCCAAGGGTAAAGAACAACGAAGGTATACTGTGCGTTTGTTATAAGTTATATATAAAAAAGAGTACTTTCTTGAACATTGATTGTTACCTTGAAGTAATTACCTTGAGTTCTTAACTCCCTTGTGAATTGAGCCGGTGGGTGATTTAAATCAAAACTGGAGAATGAGCGCCATCTAACGGACATGAATAACACAACAGTGAGTAAAGGTAATACAGTAACAATGTTGCTAGAAAAGAACACACCAAGTGACCGAATAACTATGTAAGTACTAATAGAAATGCTGTTGTTTCATGTAAAGAAATATGATTGGCCTTTAGAAATGTCACTCAATTATTGGGTCCAAATCAAATCCAATCCTGGCCAGGGGTTTTGCAGGACTGTCTTGTTGCTTAGCAGCCCCAGACCCAAACATACGTTGTTATACAAAGTATAGTTCTTTGTTTCTAAAGGCACATGCATTTAGCCCTAAAATAATGTACTCATGACAAATTGTGATTTTATTCATTCTAAATAGTAGGCTATTTATTCTCATTCCATACACAGCACTGCAAACACTCATCCTGAATAGAAATTACTCAGAAAACGAACAAAAACTAATATAAACCTTTGGAGAAAAAAGTGTTTTGCTGAGCCATATAGTATTTGCTGAGCCAATTATAGTTTACTGCTGTAGAAATAAATATTGAAATGTTTTTTTTCACTCGTTTAATAATGATGGAATGTACCGCATCTTGATTATATTCTATTGTATTCTATATTGTACAATTCTAAGACGTGAAATTGTCTTTTACCAAAGTGATTCAACCCTACACATTCGACTATGCTGTATTTTCCAGAGGTGCATGCCACAGTGTCTGTGACGCCATGATTTCTAATGTAATCTGAGTCTCCAACAAATGAGAATGTGAGATTTTGGGGGAACAGCAAGAACAAGATGGCTGGCCCGGGACAAGGAAAGTGTTTGGCTTCTTTTCCATAAACGAGGCATTTCGTTGATAGTTTTCAGTTTCATTAGTAAATGTTTAGGCTACAAATTAGTTTTGTAACTATATATTTGTTGTTGTTGATATACCTACTTTTGCAATAGTTTGATCTAGAACTACGCAAACTTTAGTTGTGTTATTTTTCTTTCTTAATAAGCAATTGACGTTTCGAAGTATATTTGTTGTGAAGAGGAACATATACAAATAATCAAAATTAGTTAATCTGTGGTTTCCCGAAATTGTTTTGCAGAGTTTGAACTTTGGCAACTTTCTTACATATTTTAATATGTGCGTAAACATTTCCTTTCTGATATGTGCGTCAAGCGGGACATAAACATAGCACTTGTTAGTGGCTAGATACATAATTGATTTGAACGCTTCGTAAATGTAGTTAGTCTGGCCTTTAAAAGCTTTTCAGTGAATTGGACTAACAATGAGCTCGACTCGGGTGAGATCACAACAACCGCAGCAGAATCAGGCTGGCAGGTCCGCCACGGGCGCAGCGGTTATGTCCTTGCCGCACAGATTGGACACAAGCGAGGGGATTGAGATGGAGAACATACAGCACCAGGACTTGGGTCTCGGGGGAGCCATAGGCACACCATCACCCCCCTCAAGACAAGCCTGGAGTCGGGACAACCCGGGGTTCGAACCGGAGGATGAGATGATGGGGGCCGATTGGCCTCCGGCTAGCCCGGGGAGAAGATCAGTGTCCACGGGCTCCAGCAGTAGCTGCAGCAGCGGGTTGGGAAGTTATACCGCCGGAGGGAGCAGCACCCGCATCCACCGTGGATTATACCCGACCCCGACAGTGGATGCCCTGCAGCAAGACAGACATGACATCAAAAGCTGTGGGAAGAGGATACTGGAGAAAATAAGAGGTTAGTGTCACTTACGTTTCCTCCTTGTATGAAGAACACTACAGCTGCCAAGAGGTCTGGACCTTTATGACACAGGAGGTAGTGCACTTGCCCTTTAACTTGTAGAGACCTGGGTCATTGGCTCAAACACCTCTCTGGCCATTCTTCCACACTGTTCCATACACCACTTAGGTCAACACACACCTGTAGATGCCCTCCTTGGTAATGCACTGGCATCTCAAGCCGAGCATTGATGGTTAAGGAAGGATACTAATGTGGGTGTTGAAATTGTTTTTCCCCCAGTTCTATGGGGTACTCAGCTGATGGAGGACAGTGACAGCAGCAGAGAGAGGTACCTGAGGAACGTCCTGAGAGAAATGGTCACCTACGTCATCTTCCTCATCACACTGTGTATCTGTAAGTACCACACACACACACACACTCACGCACACACACACAAACACACATACACACACACACACACGGAGGCTCCGCATGAGGAGGCTACAACAGACTTCTTCCGTCACGACGTACCTCTAAGGCCCTTCTGCTAGCTTGCTAGCCCTGATCCGCTAGCTGTCTGAATCGCCGTGTCTCCAGCCAGATTAACTACTCACTGGACCCCTATGATCACTCGGCTACGCGTGCCTCTCCCTAATGTCAATATGCCTTGTCCATTGCTGTTCTGGTTAGTGATTATTGTCTTATTTCACTGTAGAGCCTCTAGCCCTGCTCAATATGCCTTAGCTAACCCTTCAGTTCCAACTCCCACACATGCGGTGACAACACCTGGTTTAAATTATGCTTCTAGAGACAATATCTCTCTCATCGTCACTCTATGCCTAGGTTTACCTCCACTGTATTCCCATCCTACCATACCTTTGTCTGTACATTATGCCTTGAATCTATTCTATCGCGCCCAGAAACCTGCTCCTTTTACTCTCTGTTCCGAAAGTACTAGACGACCAGTTCTTATAGCCTTTAGCCGTACCCTTATCCTACTCCTCCTCTGTTCCTCTGGTGATGTAGAGGTTAATCCAGGCCTAGCTCCACTCCCATTCCCCAGGCGCTCTCATTTGTTGACTTCTGTAACCGTAAAAGCCTTGGTTTCATGCATGTTAACATTAGAAGCCTCCTCCCCAAGTTTGTTTTATTCACTGCCTTAGCACACTCTGCCAACCCGGATGTCCTAGCCGTGTCTGAATCCTGGCTTAGGTTGACCACCAAAAACCCTGACATTTTCATCCCTAACTATAACATTTTCCAACAAGATAGAACTGCCAAAGGGGGCGGAGTGGTAATCTACTGCAGAGATAGCCTGCAGAGTTCTGTCATACTATCCAGGTCTGTGCCCAAACAATTCGAGCTTCTACTTCTAAAAATCACCTTTCCAGAAACAAGTCTCTCACCGTTGCCGCTTGCTATAGACCACCCTCTGCCCCTAGCTGTGCCCTGGACACCATATGTGAATTGATTGCCCCCCATCTATCTTCAGAGCTCGTGCTGCTAGGTGACCTAAACTGAGACATGCTTAACACCCCGGCCATCCTACAATCTAAACTTGATGCCCTCAATCTCACACAAATTATCAAAGAACTTACCAGGTACAACCCCAAATCTGTAAACACGGGAACCCTCATAGATATCATCCTAACCAACTTGCCCTCCAAATACACCTCTGCTGTTTTCAAACAAGATCTCAGCGATCACTGCCTCATTGCCTGCATCCGTAATGGGTCTGCGGTCAAACGACCACCCCTCATCACTGTCAAACGCTCCCTAAAACACTTCAGCGAGCAAGCCATTCTAATCGACCTGGCCTGGGTATCCTGGAAGGATATTGACCTCATCCCATCAGTTGAGGATGCCTTTTTATTCTTTAAAAGTGCCTTCCTCACCATCGTAAATAAGCATGCCCCATTCAAAAAATTTAGAACCAGGAACAGATATAGCCCTTGGTTCACTCCAGACCTAACTGCCCTTGACCAGCACAAAAACATCCTGTGGCGTACTGCATTAGCATCAAATAGCCCCCGTGATATGCAACCTTTCAGGGAAGTTAGGAACCAATATACACAAGCAGTTAGGAAAGCAAAGGCTAGCTTTTTCAAGCAGAAATTTGCATCCTGTAGCACACACTCAAAAAAGTTCTGGGACACTGTAAAGTCCATGTAGAATAAGAGCACCTCCTCCCAGCTGCCCACTGCTCTGAGGCTAGGAAACACCGTCACCACCGATAAATCCACTATATTTGAGAATTTCCATAAGCATTTTTCTACGGCTGGCCATGCTTTCAACCTGGCTACCCCGACCCCGGTCAACTGCCCTGCACCCCCCACAGCAACTCGCCCAAGCCTCTCCCATTTCTCCTTCACCCAATTCCAGATAGCTGATGTTCTGAAAGAGCTGCAAAATCTGGACCCCTACAAATCAGCCGGGCTAGACAATCTGGACCCTTTCTTTCCAAAATTATCTGCCGAAATTGTTGCAACCCCTATTACTAGCCTGTTCAACCTCTCTTTCGTATCGTCTGAGATCCCCAAAGATTAGAAAGCTGCCGTGGTCATCAATCTTTTCAAAGGGGGAGACACTCTAGACCCAAACTGTTACAGACCTATAGGCTACCCTGCCTTTCTAAGGTCTTCGAAAGCCAAGTTAATAAACAGATTACCGACCATTTCGAATCCCACCGTACCTTCTCCGCTATGCAATCTGGCTTCCGAGCTGGTCATGGGTGCAACTCAGCCACGCTCAAGGTACTAAACGATATCATAACTGCCATCGATAAGAGACAATACTGTGCAGCCGTATTCATCGACCTGGCCAAGGCTTTCGACTCTGTCAATCACCACATTCTTATCGGCAGACTCAACAGCCTTGGTTTCTCAAATGACTGCCTCGCCTGGTTCCCCAACTACTTCTCTGATAGAGTTCAGTGTGTCAAATCGGAGGGCCTGTTGTCCGGACCTCTGGCAGTCTCTATGGGGATGCCACAGGGTTCAATTCCCGGGCCGACTCTCTTCTCTGTATACATCAATGATGTCGCACTTGCTGCTGGTGATTCTCTGATTCACCTCTACGCAGACGACACCATTCTGTATACTTCTGGCCCTTCTTTGGACACTGTGTTAACAAACCTCCAGACGAGCTTCAATGCCATACAACTCTCCTTCCGTGGCCTGTCATACCTGTGGTATACGGTCTGATATACCACGTCTGTCAGCCAATCAGCATTCAGGGCTCGAACCACCCAGTTTATGAACCAGAATAACTATAGGATAGGCAAACCAATATAATTACATTGTAATAAGGTAGTAGTAAAAGTACATACACCTATCAAGTATAGCACTTTTGTGCTCTCGCATTTGTATTTTCTTGAAAACATATTGAAGTGGTATTACTATGTAACTGCTGCTCTTAGCTTGGACTAATACTGACATCTGTCCATGTGGATACTTTTACCCGCTGACCAGCTTTTCTCGCGGAAAAGTAATTTTCCAATCTCCTTAGGTCTGATAAACAACTCTGGCAGCGTATCAGGAAAGCTCCCTCAAGCCAGGAACTTCCATTAAAGTTTAGTCACTATTATCGTACGTTTGGGAATAGGATTGTGGGAAGATGATGAAAGTTCCAGAATACAGCACAACCGAGAGTCAGAATGCTATTAATCTAGTTTCACCACTCCTTATACCACGGCTGCTGAGAGGGAAAGTGTTCCTGTGCCAGAATGGGGTTTTGGGTGGATCAGGAAGTCATTTCCTGGCTGGATAGATGGAGCTAGATCAGCCAGTTTCTCAGCCAGGTGGGAGTCAATGAAATAGAGGCTTGGAAAATAGCATCTATATAAGCCATATGGGCTATATGTGTGTATGTTGGACTGTTTATGTATATTTATCTAGATATAGCTTATATATGGACCTGGATGCAGTCCAACAGAGCATATAAGAAAATACTACAATGGAATGCTGAATAAGTCGGGTTGGACGATACTTTTCTTATCAATCATCATGAAAAACGTATACTTAAAAACTTGAAATCAACCAATCCTCCATCTTTAAAATACCACAATCAAATCAAATCAAATTTTATTTGTCACATGCGCCAAATACAACAGGTGTAGTAGACCTTACAGTGAAATGCTTACTTACAAGCCCTTGACCAACAATGCAGTTTTAAGAAAAATAATTGTTATGTAAAAAAAAATAGCAAAGTTTAAAAAAAAGTAACAAATAATTAAAGAGCAGCAGTAAAATAACAATAGCGAGGCTATATACAGGGGGTACCGGTAAAGAGTCAATGTGCGGGGGCACCGGTTAGTCGAGGTAATTGTGGTAATATGTACATGTAGGTAGAGTTAAAGTGACTATGCATAGATAATAAACAGAGAGTAGCAACAGTGTAAAGGGGGGGGGGGGGGGGGCAATGCAAATAGTTTGGGTGGCCATTTGATTAGATGTTCAGGAGTCTTATTGCTTGGGGGTAGAAGCTGTTAAGAAGCCTTTTGGACCTAGACTTGGCGCTCCAGTACCGCTTGCCGTGCAGTAGCAGAGAGAACAGTCTATGACTAGGGTGGCTGGAGTCTTTGACAATTTTTAGGGCCTTCCTCTGACACCGTCTGGTATGGAGGTCCTGGATGGCAGGGAGCTCGGACCCAGTGATCTACTGGGCCGTACACATTACCCTCTGTAGTGCTTTGCGGTCGGGGGCCGAGCAGTTGCCATACAGGCAGTGATGCAACCAGTCAGGATGCTCTTGATGGTGCAGCTGTAGAACTTTTTGAGGATCTGAGGACCCATGCCAAGTCTTTTCAGTCTCCTGAGTGGGAATAGGTTTTGTCGTGACTGTCTTGGTGTGTTTGGACCAAGATAGTTTGTTGGTGATGTAGACACCAAGGAACTTGAAGCTCTCAAATTGCTCCACTACAGCTCCGTCGATGAGAATGGGGGCGTGCTCAGTCCTCCTTTTCCCGTAGTCCACAATCATCTCCTTTGTCTTGATCACATTGAGGGAGAGGTTGTTGTCCTGGCATAACACGGCCAGGTCTCTGACCTCCTCCCTATAGGCTGTCTCATCGTAGTCGGTGATCAGGCCTACCATGGTTGTGTCATCCTTAAACTTAATGATGGTGTTAGAGTCGTGCCTGGCCATGCAGTCATGAGTGAACAGAGAGTACAGGAGGGGACTCAGCACGCACCCCTGAGGGGCCCCCGTGTTGAGGATCAGCGTGGCGGATGTGGATCAGCGTGGATGCTACCTACCCTTACCACCTGTGGGCGGTCTGTCAGGAAGTCCAGGATCCAGTTGCACAGGGAGGTTTTTAGTCCCAGGGTCCTTAGCTTAGTGATGAGCTTTGAGGGCAATATGGTGTTGAACGCTGAGCTGTAGTCAATGAATAGCATTCTCACCTAGGTGTTCCTTTTGTCCAGGTGGGAAAAGACAGTGTGGAGTGCAATAGAGATTGCATCATATGTGGATCTGTTGGGGCAGTATGCAAATTGAAGTGGTCTAGGGTTTCTGGGATAATGGGATAATGGTGTTGATGTGAGCCATGACCAGCCTTTCAAAGCACTTCATGGCTACAGACGTGGGTGCTACGGGTCGGTAGTCATTCAGGCAGGTTACCTTAGTGTTCTTGGGCACAACGACTATGGTGGTCTGCTTGAAACATGTTGATATTACAGACTCAGTCAGGGACAGGTTGAAAATGTCAGTGAAGACACTTGCCAGTTGGTCAATGCATGCTCGGAGTACACGTCGTGGTAATCCGTCTGGCCTTGTGAATGTTAACCTGTTTAAAGATCTTACTCACATCGGCTATGGAGAGCGTGATCACACAGTCGTCTGGAACAGCTGGTGCTCTCATGAATGTTTCAGTGTTACTTGCCTCGAAGCGAGCATAGAAGTAATTTAGCTCATTTGGTAGGCTCGTGTCACTGGGCAGCTCGCGGCTGTGCTTCCCTTTGTAGTCTGTGATAGTTTGCAAGCCCTGCCACATCCGACGAGCGTCAGATCCGGTGTAGTACGATTCATTGTTAGTCCTGTATTGACTATGGAACGCTGAATACGTTTTATCCCTGTGACTTTGCTGCTTGTGGAAGTGTAAGCCTATTCCCTGTGCATGGGAGCTGGTTGACCAGATTCAAGTATACACAGATGTTTGGGGTTGCAACTGCTCTCCTGGCACCAATGACATGGATGTCAATTAAGGCAGCCCTATTCAGAGGTGTTGGGTTAAATGCGGAAGACACATTTCAGTTGAATGCATTCAGTTGTGCAACTGACTAGCTATCCCCTTTCCCCTATACGTTTTCTGTTTTCAGTGGCATCTTAAACAGGTCTTGGCCTCAGTGCGGTAGGCCAGGATTTGGTAGCTGATGCTAACATGAAGTCTCAGCTTGCAGTATAATACTGGCTCTCACTGTACCTGTTGGACCACTCAGAGAGAGAAACACATGATCAACACAAAGATGTAGTTCACAATATTGTTGTATACATTTCTTAGAAGTGTAAGCCATTGGGGGGGGTTGTTTTAAGAATGTCATACCATGGACCATTTAGCTATTTTATTTAAAATTTTAGGACCCCTTTAGGTATCCCCCCCAAATATATATATATATATATATATATATATTGAATTTGTCCTTTACTACTATAGCCCATAGAAACGCATTGAATAACACATTCATAAATGGCAAAAAAGACAGTCAAAAAATGTATCATAAGTTTTGGAAGTGTCTGTCCTATATCTTGGACATATACGAAAGCTCAGGCAATGTTTTAGTTTTTTTTACACATATTTAACCCCTTACGTTTGTTGGAACAAAACTACCTCCATACTTTCATTTGTATGGGTTACCTTTAGACGAGTCCCATGACACTTGTCATAGAGCAAAACCAAGAAAGCCATCATGTTCGTGAGATTCTTACCTTTCTATAGAGTGGTCATATTAGTTTGTAGGCCAAACCGTTCAGACGCTACAGACGTTTTCTTGAGATGAACTTTTTTAGGGATGTCTCCTGGTCAGACAAACAGAGCTCTAGCTCTGCCACTTTCCACCTCAGATGCGGAAGACCGCCACAGGCGGATGCGGTGGATTGAGACATAGCCCATGCAAAAAAACAGATATCTCGAGCTTAAAGGAAAATTCCACCCCAAAAATGTTGGTATTCTTTGGTATTTGTTTGATTAGTCGATTGTTGACATCGTCCCAAAATGTTTTGCTTGTCAGCAATCAAGTTTTCAAGATATGTAACTTTCAAAATACAAAAATCATCCCATCATATGACTTAAAATACAGCATCATATGATGCAAAATGCATTATACGGGGATGATTTCTGTATTTTGAAAGTTACATATCTTGAAAACTTTATTGCTGACAAGTAAAATATTTCGGGACTATGTCAACAATGGACAAATGAAACAAATACCAAAAGATAGTTTCTGGGTGGAGTTTTCTTTTAAACTGATGGATTTTGATGGGGATTTTTTAAATTATGTTACTTAGATTGATGCACCGGTGTGTCAATAGACTCTATGGGGGTAAACACAATATAGGCTATTACAACTGTAGCATGACAGTAACATATAGTATAACATTAATGCCGTTATTCATTATTTTAAACATTGGTTATGTATACAAGCATGTATGAAATAAACAGTTATTAGAAAATGCTGAATAGGTATACTAAAAACACAAAAGAAAATTCACCATAATCTCATCCAGAGAAACTCTTACAGTATCTTGTGTTGTGTAGTGACCTATGGGATGGTGGGCTCCAACATGTACTACTACACCAAGGTGATGTCCCAGCTCTTCCTGGATACACCACTGTCCCCGGGGGACACAGCCACATTCAGAAGCCTCTCAACTATGGGTGAATTCTGGAAGGTAATGAGTCAATTCCCCGGTTTGCGATGCAGTGGTTTAATCTCCTGCTTTGTGCTTTTTGTCTGATTGGAAAATAGAGCTTGGTGCTTAGTTATGGTATAACAAAGATGTCAATGCATTTACTTTGGCCCATGCTCAGTTACTCTATATATACAAAAGTATGTGGACACCCCTTCAAATTAGTGGATTTGTCTATTTCAGCCACATCCAGTGCTGACAGGTGTAAAATATCGAGCACACAGCCATGCATTCTCCATTAAAAAAACATTGGCAGTAGATTGGCCTTACTGAAGAGCTCAGTGACTTTCAACGTGGCACCGTCATAGGATGCCACCTTTCCAACAAGTCAGTTTATCAAATTTCTGCCCTGCTAGAGCTGTCCCGGTCAACTGTAACTGCAGTTATTGTGAAGTGGAAACGTCTAGCAGCAACAACGGCTCAGCCGCAAAGTGGTAGGCCACACAAGCTCACAGAACAGGACCCCCAAGTGCTGAAGCGCGTATTGCTTAAAAATCGTCTCACTAATGAGTTCCAAACTGCCTCTGGAAGCAACGTCAGCACAACAACTGTTCGCCAGGGCTTCATGAAATGGGTTTCTATGCCCAAGCAGCCGCACACAAGCGGTGTAAAGCTCGCCGCAATTGGACTCTGGAGCAGTGGAAACGCGTTCTCTGGAGTTATGAATCATGCTTCACCATCTGGCAGTCCGACGGATGAATCTGGGTTTGGCGGATGCATAGTGCCAACTGTCAAGTTTGGTGGAGGAGGAATAATGGTCTGGGGCTGTTTTTCATGGTTTGGGCTAGGCCCCTTAGTTCCAGTGAAGGGAAATCTTAACGCTACAGCATATAATGACATTCTAGACGTTTCTGTGCTTCCAACTTTGTGGCAACGGTTTAGGGAAGAACCTTTACTGTTTCAGCATGACAATGCCTGCGTGCACAAACCAAGGTCCATACAGAAATGCTTTGTCGAGATCGGTGTGGAGGAACTTGACTGGCCTGCACAGAACCCTGACCTCAACCCCTTCGAACACCTTTGGGATGAATTGGAACACCGACTGCGAGCCAGGCATAATCACCCAACATCAGTGCCCAACCTCACTAATGCTCTTGTGGCTGAATAGAAGCAAGTCTCTGCAGCAGTTCCAACATGTAGAGGAAAGCCTTCCCAGAAGCTTTTCCTCTACAACTCTGTATTAATGCTCAGGATTTTGGAATGAGATATTCGACGAGTAGGTGTCCACATACTTTTTGTTGTGTAGTGTATATGAAGCATAAAACCTAAGCAGCACACACTTAAAAGTATTTAGTTCAAATCACATTAATTAACACCAAATAGAACAATGGAGCATTTACATGAATCTAGTTAGAACCTAACAGACCACCAGAGCTTTCAGTTGAAATTCTCTCTCCACCATGCAGTTCACAGAGGGTCCCTTCCTGAACGGGATGTATTGGGAAGTGTGGTACAACAACAAGAGTCTCCCTGAGAACCACAGTATGATCTACTATGAGAACCTGCTACTGGGGGTGCCCCGCCTCCGCCAGGTCAAAGTTCGCAACGAATCCTGCTCCGTGCACGAGGACCTTAGGGACGAGGTGCAGGACTGCTACAACATGTACACCCCTAGCAACGAGGACAGCGCCCCCTTTGGCCCCATGAACGGAACTGCGTACGTCTACTAAACTACTATGCACTACTGTTAGATGTACAGTATAGTTAAATGGTAACGTATAAGAAAGCAACCATAAAGCTACAATTGGTTGTAATGCTAGAGACTAAACCAAAGCACTAGTTAAAACATGTGCTCTAGTGTTAACTGAAAGCACATTATGGATGCTGTCCACCAGATAAAAGTATGGCGTATAACGTCACTCACCAATAGCCACCAGTGAATACCAGGCCAAACTGTTTCACTGTGGCTCTATGATGAGTCTGACTGAGTCTGTCTGTCTTTCCACCAGGTGGATGTACACAGAGGAGAACAGCCTGAATGGGAGTAGTTACTGGGGCCAGGTGGCTACCTACGGTGGAGGGGGGTACTACCAGGACCTGGCCCGTTCCAGAGATGAGTCAGCCGGCTTGCTACGCTCCCTAAAACACCAGCTGTGGCTGGACAGAGGAACCAGAGCCGTCTTCCTGGACTTCTCCGTCTACAACGGCAACATCAACCTCTTCTGTATTGCCAGGTACAGAGCCCAGAGTTATTACATACGTATTACATGTTACTTAGGACTGTTTCACACTGGTTATATAGGTGATACATAGGTTCAATTCAGGCTCTCAAGACATCCATGGTTGGGATCAATGACTCATGCAATCCAATGGGAGTTCTCTAGTTACCATCCTCATCCATAATCTGGTGTTGTTGAACCTCGATTTTCACCCTAGAGGCTGAATACTGAATATCTCTTGTTCATTCAGTTTAACCTGTCTGCTTAACTGCCGGGATAAATACATTTGAATTGAATTGAATGTTTCAGGTTGGTGGTGGAGTTCCCTGCTACAGGAGGCGTAGTCACTTCCTGGCAGTTTCAGACGGTGCGTCTGATTCGCTACGTGTCCAGCTGGGACTACTTTGTCGGGGTGTGTGAGGTGGCCTTCTGCCTCTTCATCCTGTACTACGTGGTGGAGGAGGCCCTGGAGATACGCATTCACCGCCTGCGCTACTTCAAGAGCGTGTGGAACTGCCTGGACGTCCTCATCGTTGTGGTACGTAATTCAAGATGGCTGCCCTAGCAGGGAGTAGGAAGGGATGGAGTCTCCCTGAAACACCCAAGTAAAGAAGGGCTCTGTTCCAGTATCCACACTACCATACTACTTAGAATGAGTTAGTGCAATGAACATGCATTCTAAGTGGTAGGCTAGGATAGACATTGGAACAAAGGGAAGAGGTTTGTGATCCCAATATTGTTGTGTTGAGATTCCAAATATCCCCCTCCTCTTTTTCCAGTTGAGTGTTTCTGCCATAATCATCAACATCACCAGAACGTCCGTGGTGAGCAATCGTCTCAAAGACCTTCTGGAGAACCACAGCGCCCACCCCAGCTTCGAGCCTCTGGCACACCTCCAGGTTACGTTCAACAACATGGCCGCAGTCATCGTCCTCTTCTCCTGGGTGAAGGTAAGAATGGCTTTATGGTAGATTGACATGCTGAATGTAGCAATTGAGTGGGAATTGACCAGGAGCAGAACTTGAACCAGACACTCTGCAGTTGGTTACAGGATGAGGGTACTACTACCTGTGCCATAAAGGTCCAGACCTGTTGGCAGAAGCCAAAGTATGCTCCCATAAAGGGAGACTATATTAGCATGATTTTAATAGAAATAAAAAAAGACATAGAATTGAAATAACGCTATTCAAAGACACTTGAATTCTAACCTGGTTTCTGCTCATCTCTCCTCTTCAGCTCTTCAAGTTCATCAACTTCAACAAGACCATGAGCCAGCTGTCCACCACCATGTCTCGCTGTGCCAAGGACCTCATCGGCTTCGCCATCATGTTCTTCATCATCTTCCTGGCCTACGCTCAGCTGGCCTACCTGGTGTTTGGCACCCAGGTCAACGACTTCAGTACCTTCCAAGCCTGCATGTAAGTAACATTGGTTTGATTGGAATCAACCCAGGTTCCAAGATTCTCAGTTCTTTAGGTTCTCCATAGACAACCTTGGCTCCCAGATTGATTCGAATTTTGATTGCAATTTGACCCATTGGAACAATAATGGTAACGCACCCCTATAGCTTCATCTTAGCCTCTTCATAGCTTCTTCTTCTTGTTTTCTTTTCCATGTAGTTTTACCCAGTTCCGCATCATCCTGGGAGACTTTGAGTTCTCAGAGATAGAGGAGGCTAACCCAGTCCTGGGACCCATCTACTTCATCACCTTCGTCTTCTTCATCTTCTTCATCCTCATGGTGAGTTTTGATATACTACCATTGATAAATGTGTGGGTATATTGATATACATTTATATTGTACTATTTGATCTACATTATCTCGAGAGATTAAAGTTTGCTCTGACTGTCTTTTGTCTCCCTGTAGAATATGTTCCTGGCCATCATCAATGACACCTACTCGGAGGTGAAGGCAGACATGTCCCAGCAGAGGTCTGAGATGGAGATGACGGACCTCATTAAAAAGGTACGGGACCCAAATGGTATGTGGGGTTATTTGTTCTAGTAGGTGTATGTGATCCCTTAACACGTCATTGTAGCTGAGTATTTCAAACAACTGCAAGCTGACAAGTATCATAGCAACTTCATATTTAAGATTCTATGAAGTAAAGACTTCAATTGAAAAGGAGACTCAAGTTAATGTAAGTTTACATTACTGTTGAATATTATCAACATGTACTGAATAACTGCTAAATGCAGAATGAAAATGGCAACAACATTCACCTCAGAGAGTTGATAGGTGTCCTTGAGTTTGTCTGAGTGTTGGTTGTTCCTCTCCCTGCAGGGCTGTAACAAAGCCTTGATGAAGCTGAGACTGAAGAAGACCACTGTGGATGACATCTCAGACAGTCTGCGCCAGGCCGGTGGGAAACTCAACTTCGGCGAGCTCCGCCAGGACCTCAAAGGGTGACCGCTGCAGTGCCTGAAACCGAACTGGGGTTTCACTGACTAATTCATAAACATACACTATTTCATTAATTTCTACATACATACGAAGAAAGACATCAAGACACATGTGACATGTAATAGTACAACTAAATGTGTTGTTGTTTGTGTGTTTAGAAAGGGCCACACGGATGTGGAGATTGAGGCCATCTTTGCCAAGTATGACCACGGTGGGGACCAGGAGCTGACTGAGCACGAACACCAGCAGATGAGGGACGACCTGGAGAAAGAGAGAGTGAGTGGACGCACACAAACACACACACACACACACACACACACACACACACACACACACACACACACACACACACACACAGGGCAACGAGCTGCACACACACACACGTTTGCAGATGTTCAGTGTGTCTCTGCACATATGGCCAGGAGGACTTGGATCTGGAGCGCAGCTCGTTGCCCAGACCCACCAGTGGGCGGAGCTTCCCCCGTAGCCATGACGACTCGGAGGAGGATGATGACGAGGACAGCGGGCACAGCTCCCGTCGCCGCGGCAGCAGCTCAGGAGGCGTGCCCTACGAAGAGTTTCAAGTGTAGGTCGAGTTCTATTACCAGCCAAGTTGAAGTATTGGGCTTTTGAAAGGTCCTCTGTGTGTTTCCGACAGAGGATGTGCCTGATATTTAAATGTTTTAAATCATGTGTCGTAACTATGGATATAGCATGTTATATAGACGTGTTATTGACATTATTGTTCTGTTCTATTCCAGGCTGGTGCGTCGTGTTGACCGAATGGAGCACTCCATAGGTAGTATAGTGTCTAAGATCGATGCAGTGATTGTGAAGCTGGAGGCCATGGAGAGAGCTAAGCTCAAGAGGAGAGACGTGCTGGGAAAACTGCTGGAGGGGGTGCTGGAGGTGAGACGGAATGTACATGGACATACACACACACATGCCCATCTCGCCCACACCAAACACTTTTTAAAATCTTTCCTTCCCCTCTCTTTCTGTCCATCTCTCTCTCGTTACAACATCTCCCTTCTCCCTTTTGTCCCCCCCTCTCTCTGACTGTTAAGACTATTTATCTGGTCAATATGTTAGTGTATTATGTCTGTTTGTAACAGTGTGTTATATGTGAAAATGTTTAAGGACTCTTGGAAGATTTGTACAAATGAGGACTAAAAGATACTAATAAAATCAAATCTCTCCCCCTCCCCCAGGATGAGAGGCAGGGTCGGGACATGGACGTCCAGAGAGAGCAGATGGAGCGGCTGGTGAGGGAGGAGCTAGAGCGCTGGGAGTCTGACGACACTGTCTCACAGGTCAGCCACCACCAGCCCACCACTGCCATTGGTCCAGGAGCCCAACCACGCCCCCGCCCCTCCTCCTCCCTGTCTACTGACGGGGTGGACGCTGGGGGTAATGGGAGTGGCCACGTGTAAAACCCCACCCACCAGAAAGTTACACGGTAACGAGAAAGGGACATTCTAGTATTTTTACAGGTTCTAAGCGCCGAATCCTTACTTGAGATGTGTGCATGCAATTAGAATTTTCTGAAAATGTTCTCATTGACCTCAATGGAAGATTATCGTGGAAGTCCGAGTCACGCAGTCAAATTTTAAGTAAGGATTTGGACCTATCGGAGAGCAACCAAAATGGCTAAGGGTAACTTTAAGAGACATTTTAGTGAGGTTCGAGATTGTATTCATTGGTTGCGGCACAATAGGTTGTCGCACAAATGAAGATATCCTTGTGTAAATGTCCTTTCTGGTTGTGTTCTACATTATATACCAGTACACAGTCCCATCATCATCCCTCTGTATTTGTTTGAAATCTTTACATATGATACCACAATGGCAAAGTCACGTGCACAGCACCTCAGCTATCCAAGAGTGTGAGTGAAACGCACCCAATAGACTCATATGGTCTGAAAACAGTCCTACGTACTCCAGCTATAAGATGGTACATGCTTTAAGGCAAGCAAAATATGACCTGATGCATTTACAAAGCTTACAGTGCAAGCACAAGTACACGATTGTAGTGTTTAAAATGAAGGGCGAATACAATGAAGAATTAGGGTACATGAAGATGCTGGACACAATGAAGGGTACATGAAGGTTTTGATTATATTGGAGATATTACATGTGATGTAAATGAATTAGCCTCTAAGCTATTTCCATTTTGTTTATATTCTAAGAATACACGGCATATCATTGCTTTTCCTGTGCGGGTACGTAGCTCAAGGGCTTTTGGTTTTGATTACACCGTATATGCACGCACGCACATCTTGATATTCCACAGGGAAAAAATTGTCTCGATCGTTCATTTGCTGCTTTCCTTTTTGTCATTTTAATATAGTTACAAGTGTGGCTCATCCTGTCATAATTACTCATCTATATCACTTTGTAATGACTTACAAAACACCCTTCTTATAAACGTATAATATGATACATATTGTAACTTGAAACAAACTTCGATTTGGAGTGCATCTAGGGTCATGTGATCCTCGTGTGTATTATTATGTACGGTGCCTTGCAGTATTTTCTAGTCTTATTATTTTGTACTATTTTTGTGGTTACATACTGTATATCAAAGGTGTGAAAAATAAATCAAGTGTGTTGTGATGCTAAAACGATGAAGTGGTTGGTGTGTGTTAAAAAATCGTAAATTTAATCCGGGTCGTTGTTTGATTCGTTTGAACACACCGATAGTGACTCTAAACCTTGAATATAAGGTGTCCGTAATGGACCTGTCGTGTACATTGAACCGGGTTTGATTGGAGTTGCTATATGTTGGGGGATTAAGTGAGTTTAAATAGGATTACACCCTCTATTGACCTACATGCCTGTTCTGGAGACGAGACGCCTGCTCTGTCACCAAAAAGGTCTCTCTGTTACTAAAAGGTCTCACAAGGTGACCATTTAGGCCTCTGTATGTGTTCTAGGAGTCAGGCATTTATTGCATATGGTCCATTGGAACCACGTTGTCAACTGTTGGTATCGTTGATTTTGGCTATACATTGATGGTAGGTACATAATTACCACTCGCAAAGTTACATGAAAATGTTTATAAAAGCATTGTTTCCAAAAACTAGTATAGATAAAAAGGTAATAAACACAATAGAAACAAACAATTCAATGATTACACACAAAAAAAGCACTAATAAAAGTAATTCATAATTTTTTACATATAAACATAATTCATCATAATTTTTCAAATAAATTAGTTCAGTTCCTCTATAAATAGAAACGATGAACTAAATTCCAAGGCATAGTCTCGTACTAGACTGGAACAAATGCTACCAAATAAACACAGCAGTCAACATGAGAACAATGACTACTGGAGGGCAAAGATTCCACATTAATATTCATGTGGTGAAAATGTACATTCATGCATAGATATTGAACATTAAAGTGACAGTTCAGCCAAATTACTAATTTACAGTGCTAGTGTAGCTAGTTCAGCAAAGCCAAAGCGTGGATTGCAGTCTCCACTTGTCCAGGAAATGAATATGTAATTTGGCTGAACTACCCATTTAACCTGTCTTAGTGCAAACCATAGGCACACTGCTTCATGTTATAACATATGTATGGAGAGAGAAACTACTGGCAGTTTGTCATTGATATAACCACAGAGGAGTGAATTGTAAGGCAAAGTAAAACACTTCCTATGTGAACTTCTTAATAAACCGCAGCTTCAGATAGGCGATGACCAGGAAAATGAGTGTCATTATTGCCAAGGCAACGTGGTTTTCCCATAGGCCCCATGTAGTGTATTCTATTCCTAGGTAGTCCAGGTATTGTTCCCCTGTGCACCTGGAATGAGATGGGAGAGAAGACCAAACAAACGTTCACCACTGTGTATCTATGGGATCCCGTGGGCAGGCAAGGCTGGGTCACGTTAAATAGGAAGAAAGTGTTTTGAAACGGACTGAAACCTGAACCTGAACTAATTTGAGTTTTCAGCTGAAAAGGACTCTGTGGGTCAAATTTTATTGCGTTGTAGGACAATTGTGTTAATTCGCTAATATATATTTTTTAATTGTATCAAATAATTCAGCCTTCACTGCTATTGATACCCAGTAATGATGCCTTATTGAAATAAGCCATTCTCTAATGTACGGTAGGGGATCTAGCTAACACACAACTGCTGCTCCATCTACAATGATTTCCTCAGTAGATGGTGCTAGAGGTACTACAGTGACCATAGGCACTGCACTTAATGACAGCATGTATGTAGCCTACTGATAATACTAGTTATATACCCTATAAACCGTATTTAAGTCAACCAACATCTATCACTATTTCTAAGCAAAAAATATAAAGACAACTTCCACAGTGTGTGTATTACGTTACTCACGTTATCCCGAGAGCGTGAGTAGTGTTCATACTGCAGTTGGTCATCATGCCAGAGCCAGGAGACATGGTGGTGCGAACGGTAGAGTCCTCACAGAACTTCAACCCCACAAACTCGTTGATCTCTAGGGCCTAGTCATTAAGAAACGTTGCAATACTTAGTAATACAGTTTTATTATAGTATATAATACAATACTGTATATATTAATATTTAAAACAATTCTATATGTAATGAATAGCGCTATAAAAGTTGAATAAATTATTCTTATTAATACAGTATGGCAACATTTCACTAGATCAATTAAGAGGTTGTGGCTGACTGAGGTACTTACTGTTAAACCGTAGCGAGGGATACTGAGGTACTTACTGTTAGACCGTAGCGAGGGATACTGAGGTACTTACTGTTAGACCGTAGCGAGGGATACTGAGGTACTTACTGTTAGACCGTAGCGAGGGATACTGAGGTACTTACTGTTAGACCGTAGCGAGGGATACTGAGGTACTTACTGTTAGACCGTAGCGAGGGATACTGAGGTACTTACTGTTAGACCGTAGCGAGGGATACTGAGGTACTTACTGTTAGACCGTAGCGAGGGATACTGAGGTACTTACTGTTAGACCGTAGCGAGGGATACTGAGGTACTTACTGTTAGACCGTAGCGAGGGATACTGAGGTACTTACTGTTAGACCGTAGCGAGGGATACTGAGGTACTTACTGTTAGACCGTAACGAGGGATACTGAGGTACTTACTGTTAGACCGTAGCGAGGGATACTGAGGTACTTACTGTTAGACCGTAGCGAGGGATACTGAGGTACTTACTGTTAGACCGTAGCGAGGGATACTGAGGTACTTACTGTTAGACCGTAGCGAGGGATACTGAGGTACTTACTGTTAGACCGTAACGAGGGATACTGAGGTACTTACTGTTAGACCGTAGCGAGGGATACTGAGGTACTTACTGTTAGACCGTAGCGAGGGATACTGAGGTACTTACTGTTAGACCGTAGCGAGGGATACTGAGGTACTTACTGTTAGACCGTAGCGAGGGATACTGAGGTACTTACTGTTAGACCGTAGCGAGGGATACTGAGGTACTTACTGTTAGACCGTAGCGAGGGATACTGAGGTACTTACTGTTAGACCGTAGCGAGGGATACTGAGGTACTTACTGTTAGACCGTAGCGAGGGATACTGAGGTACTTACTGTTAGACCGTAGCGAGGGATACTGAGGTACTTACTGTTAGACCGTAGCGAGGGATACTGAGGTACTTACTGTTAGACCGTAGCGAGGGATACTGAGGTACTTACTGTTAGACCGTAGCGAGGGATACTGAGGTACTTACTGTTAGACCGTAGCGAGGGATACTGAGGTACTTACTGTTAGACCGTAGCGAGGGATACTGAGGTACTTACTGTTAGACCGTAGCGAGGGATACTGAGGTACTTACTGTTAGACCGTAGCGAGGGATACTGAGGTACTTCAACCAGGCCAGCCAGTTCATGATACTGGGCAGGTTCACCAGCAGACCTGAGAAGATCTGACAAAACATCAATAAATATTAATTCACCAATGAGGATCCCCGCACTAAATTGCAATTTGACCAGGAAATTGCCATTTTACAAGACAGACCTGGTAAGATGGAAGGAGCCCAACAAGCAGAACAAGATACAATAATGTTATCGCCCCAAGGATCCAACACAGCCACAGAGAGAGAGTTGATCGGCAGGTAGCCTAGCGGTTAGAGAGGCGAGCCAGCAACCAGCAACCGGAGCGTTAAAGAGGCAAACCCGCAACCGGAGGGTTGCCAGTTCGGATCCCGGGTCTGACAAGAAGTAATCTGTCGGGAAGAGAGCTGGCAACCGGAGGGTTGCTGGTATCAAATCCTAGATGCTGTTCCCTACCGTTTTGCCCTTCAGCAAGGCACTTAACCCCCCACAACAAGAGCCCCCTGGGTGCCCAGTGTGGCAGCCCCCCACATATCTACAAAACCTGGATTGTATGCATATGGGTCTTTCAGAGGGGTGGGGTTAAAAGTCAAATTTCGGTTGGACCCCGTGTGCAATTGACAAATAAAGTGATCTTAATCTTATTTTAGGCTTAACACCACAGAACCTATCGAAAGATCAAACAGAAAGACAGACAATAACACCACAGATCCTACATAATTTTAATCCAAGGCTAGAAAAGATGACGGCCATTCCCCACTGTAATATCCATGTGTACCCTTGGTATGCAACGCTAGCTTATACTTATGTCTATACATAACTAGCAAGTAATACTAGTGGGACAGCGCTGAACTTGAACCATAACTGGCATTGCAATACAACTCAGGTGCACCCTGCGCGTCCCTGAGTACCCCACCGCGCGCATGTGGCCACCGCATTACACCCTCGTCCCTACACTCACCATCATGAAGACGAAGCTGATGGTCATGAAGATGTTGGCCATTGCCACCACACTCTGGTCGGCAGAGATGGCCATGGTCATGGCGGTGGCTGTGTAGGCCACCAGGGTCACGGTGAACATGAAGATGAAGAAGGCTGTCGGAGTGGTTTTGAAACCTGCAGGAGAGACAAACTTGAATTTTAAGATCATTTCAGAGTCTGGTTTTGAGTGGTAGGGTACACGCCCCTCTGCAGAGGGTTTGAGCCGTCTTGACCTTTCTTGACCTTTTACTGTCTGTGCCATTACCGTCTCAAATCGAATTGTATTTGTCACGTACACAGTGTATACAGCAGGTATAAAAGGTGCAGGGAAATGCTTGTGTGCTAGCTACCTCAACATCTACTCTATGTCCCTCTCTACTTTCCTTCCATCTTGACAATTCAAATGTAATCTTCATAAATGCAAATGTCTCATTCCCATGTTGTGCATCCAACCCACCTATCATGAAGTACACCACGCAGCTGAAGATGATGGCGGGGATGGTGCGCAGGGTGATGACGTCAGACAGGATCTTGGACAGGAAGTAGACTGAGACTCTGTAATAGCCGCTGATGTACTCATGGCTGTTGGGGACAACAAAGACAAGAAGTCTACATGAACTCATACTGAGTGGTTTATTTTCTAACTTCCTTGGCTAGGGCCATTTGGAACTAATGCTTGCCGGGGTATTTCAAAACCATTAGTAACACACTACGCCGTCATGGATTAAAATCCTGCAGCGCACGCAAGGTCCCCCTGCTCAAGCCAGCGCATGTCCAGGCCCGTCTGAAGTTTGCCAATGACCATCTGGATGATCCAGAGGAGAAATGGGAGACGGTCGTGTGGTCTGATGAGACAAAAATAGAGCTTTTTGGTCTAAACTCCACTCGCCGTGTTTGGAGGAAGAAGAAGGATGAGTACAACCCCAAGAACACCATCCCAACCGTGAAGCATGGAGGTGGAAACATCATTCTTTGGGGATGCTTTTCTGCAAAGGGGACAGGACGACTGCACCGTATTGAGGGGAGGATGGATGGGGCCATGTATGGCGAGATCTTGGCCAACAACCTCCTTCCCTCAGTAAGAGCATTGAATATGGGTCGTGGCTGGGTCTTCCAGCATGACAATGACCCAAAACACACAGCCAGGGTAACTAAGGAGTGGCTCCGTAAGAAGCATCTCAAGGTCCTGGAGTGGCCTAGCCAGTCTCCAGACCTGAACCCAATAGAAAATCTTTGGAGGGAGCTGAAAGTCCGTATTGCCCAGCGACAGCCCCGAAACCTGAAGGATCTGGAGAAGGTCTGTATGGAGGAGTGGGCCAAAATCCCTGCTGCAGTGTGTGCAAACCTGGTCAAGAACTACAGGAAACGTATGATCTCTGTAATTGCAAACAAAGGTTTCTGTACCAAATATTAAGTTCTGCTTTTCTGATGTATCAAATACTTATGTCACGCGAAGTTATCGATAAGATCCAACTTGAACGTGTACACCGCCTCGGACAGAGAGGGCAGAGGTACGAACGCCCAATCGTTGCCAAATTTGCTTCATTTAAAGATAAAATAATGGTTAAAAGCCTGGGTAAAAGACTTGCTGGGACCAAAATTGGCATGAATGATCAGTTTCCGAAAGAAATTTCAGAACGGCGCAAAGTTCTGTATCCAATTTTCAAAGAAAATAGATTAAAAGCGAAACGAGTAGCTCTCGTCGTTGATAAACTATATATTGATAACCAGTTGTTCAGAGACACAAAGACTACTCCATGGTTATTTTAAAAATTACAAAGTTCTCATAGATGAGGAAAATAAAC
The DNA here is from genome assembly GCF_016432855.1 of Salvelinus namaycush. NCBI lineage: Eukaryota > Metazoa > Chordata > Actinopteri > Salmoniformes > Salmonidae > Salvelinus > Salvelinus namaycush. The sequence continues at coordinate 15,291,561 of NC_052348.1, read as the reverse complement.
ACAATTCAAGCCCGGTTATTGATTGTAACAATACAATACAAAATATAGCTTTTCTATAAATCTTCATATATAACTAATTGAACACAAGCACTATTTCTACATAGTGAAGATAAAAACTAAGTAAACAGAAGGCACAGTATGTGTGGATGGTGTGGTGTGTGTTTATTTTTATTTGTTATGTTTGGAAAGTTGAGTGAGTGAGTAATGAAATAGTTGCATATCCCAGAGCCAGTGTATTGCTGTGGGCCGGGTATGAGAGGGCTTTCAATGTTGTTCAGATGATGGATATACTTTTATAATGAATTATACGTCTTATTTATTTATTGTCCTATCATGGGGAACTACATTTTTTAAATAAATTATATCTAATTATTTATTATCCTATTTTAATGGTACGGTCCATGGCCCTATACCCTAGACACCCACATGAATGGCCCAGATACTAAGGAGAAGTCCCTAACTGTTTTATGTGCATGCTGTAAGCGGTCTGTATGCAGCCAAAATGAGGTCAGGGACCAAGAGCAGCACTGCCCCCTCAAGATTCTGAGCCTGCTTGGCAGGGTTGGTCCTGCAAAGCCAAAGCCCCCTAAAGGGAGAGCATAATAAACAAGGAAATTCTCAAAGCTGCTAATGAGAACCTTGACGACCTTGTACCTAGCCGGTGGGGATTCCGGTGGGGTGCCCCCACCCAGGCAGTGGCAGTGCTGGCAACACTAGCTGCAGTAACCCATGGGGAGGGGGTCACACTCGGACATTCAGAGAGGGGGTATATTATTGTGGCCCTGGTGGCACGAAATCAAGTCGGACTGCATGGAGATGCTTGGGAACATGGTCAAAATGGATGACCGTATTGTGGGTGTTTCAGGAAGAAGGTGTACATTTGACCTCCATCATTTAGGATGTGACAATGGTAAATAAATCTCTACATTTATGCTCATTTTTTGCGCGGTCTTGCAGGCCTTCTCATGCAGCTGCAACTGCAAGTACATTTGTAAATCATGATCCATCTTGAGTTGGGCTCTGGGATGGTGCAATTGTTGAGAGGGTGAGCTTATGGTTGTGTGGGGGTAAGGGCTGAATGTGTGTGGGTGTATGTGTGTATCCCACAACTGTTGCGAAGGAAGAAGTAAAAGATGTTAGGGACTATAGAGGATGATTCACAGCAATATGTAATAAAAATAGAGGTGAGGGCGATGGAAATGCATTTGGCAATGGATCTGCTTCGGTTCGGTGGATGGCGCTGTGTGCACTTTTCGAAGGATGGATCCCAGTCGGTCCGGGGCTGTGCGATGCGGGGGGTCGGGGGTGGTCTGCCGGTCATTGGGATGACAACCCAACTCGAGATGGGGGCTTTTGGCGGGTGGAATAGTGGGGACCAATTGGAGGTTTGCTTAGTGGAGATGCAAATGTCATGGTACAACTATATAGACACTCAATCATTATGTTACTTTTTAATAGGACGTTTACAAACATATATTTTGATAAAAATAATTGAAAGGTGTGTCTCATTATGGTAAGTGGTGAAATAAGTATAGCCAGTTACAATTGTAATGGCTTAGCAGATAATAAGAAAAGACGATCAGTATTTACCTGGCTAAAAGAGAAGGATTATAATATCTACTGTTTACAGGAAACCCATTCGACAGTTTTAGATGAAGTTTTGTGGAAAAAGAACTGGGGGGGCGAAATATATTTCTCCCATGGGCAAAGAAATTCAAAAGGGGTGATGGTTTTAATTAATAATAACTTTGATCCAAATGTGCAACTTGTCCAAACAGATCCTCAAGGTAGATGGATTATTTTAAATATGTTATTGGACAATAAACATATATGGCTTATTAACCTATACGGTCCGAATAATGATGATCCAAGCTTCTTTGACAATATATATAAGAATGTATCAACTCTACAAGCAACACTAGACTCTATTATTATAGTGGGAGATTTTAATACGGTCTTAAATACCTCTATGGACCGGAAAGGAAATCACACTACAAACTATCACCCTCAGGCACTTAAGGAAATCAGGAATGTCATGGATATATTGGAATTAGTGGATATATGGAGACTTAAATACCCTGACCTAGTGAGATATACATGGCGGAGGCTTAATCAAGCTAGTCGCCTTGACTACTTTCTTATATCATTCTCTCTGGCACCAAAAGTTAAAAAGTGTTTGATAGGGGACAGAATGCGGTCGGACCATCACATAATTGGCATATATATTACTCTTACAGAATTTCCACGTGGGCGAGGATATTGGAAATTTAATCAAAGCCTACTAGATGATAAATTGTTTAGAACTAGGACAGAAGAATTTATAACTGACTTTTTTAGACATAACATAGGTACAGCAGATCCCCATATTGTATGGGACACTTTTAAGTGTGGCTTTAGAGGCCATGCAATTCAGTACTCATCTATAAAACAAAAGCAATTTCGATCAAAAGAGTCCATATTAACAAAGGAAATTGAAGGACTAACAGTACAGTTAGATAACAATAAAAACGGTACCATAGAGGCACAGAATAAGTTAGAGGAAAAACAAAAAGAAATGGAGGAACTTATTCAAGAAAGATCCAGTGTAATATATTACAAAAATAAAGCGAACTGGATGGAATATGGGGAAAAATGCACCAAATTCTTTTTCAATCTTCAATATAGAAATGCTACCAAAAAAAACGTATTAAAACTTGTTACAAATGATGGAGTCACGCATGATTCACCAAATGATATTTTGAAAGAGGAAGTAAAGTACTTTAAGAATATATTTTCATTTCAGGCTCCTCCATCTCCACTAACTGAAACTAATTGTATGGATTTTTTCCCTAATAATAATGTAAAATTAACATCTGTACAGAAAGACTCATGTGAAGGCCTAATTACAGAGGAGGAACTACTTGATGCAATTGGGGCCTTTAAGGATGGGAAAACTCCAGGACTGGATGGCATACCAGTGGAAGTATACAAACATTTTTTTGATATACTCAAAGGACCATTATTAGCTTGTTTTAACCACTCCTATATAAATGATAGATTATCAGACACGCAACAAGAAGGTGTGATATCATTATTACTGAAACAGGACCCAAGTGGTATATATAAAGATCCAGTCCATTTAAAAAATTGGAGACCTCTTACACTTCAGTGTTGTGATGCAAAAATCCTAGCAAAATGCTTGGCGCATAGAATAAAAAAAGTTTTGTCAGATATTATTCATCCTAATCAGACAGGTTTTTTACATGGACGATACATTGGAGATAATATAAGGCAAGTACTGGAAACAATAGAACACTATGAAATATCGGGGACACCAGGCCTGGTTTTCATAGCTGATTTTGAAAAGGCTTTTGATAAAGTACGACTGGAGTTTATATATAAATGCCTAGAATATTTCAATTTTGGGGAATCTCTTATAAAATGGGTAAAAATTATGTATAGTAACCCTAGGTGTAAAATAGTAAATAATGGCTACATCTCAGAAAGTTTTAAACTATCTAGAGGAGTAAAACAAGGTTGTCCACTATCGGCATATCTATTTATTATTGCCATCGAAATGTTAGCTGTTAAAATTAGATCAAACATTAATATTAAGGGATTAGAAATCCAGGGCCTAAAAACTAAGGTGTCATTGTACGCTGATGATTCATGTTTTCTTTTAAAACCACAACTAGAATCTCTCCACGGCCTCTTAGAGGATCTAGATATATTTGCTATCCTCTCTGGATTAAAACCAAATTATGATAAATGTACCATATTACGTATTGGATCACTAAAAAATACACATTTTACATTGCCATGTAGTTTACCAATTAAATGGTCTGACGGTGATGTGGACATACTCGGTATACAAATCCCAAAAGAAAGAAATGATCTCACTCCAATAAATTTTTATAGAAAGTTAGCAAAAATAGATAAGATCTTGCTACCATGGAAAGGAAAATACCTGTCTATTTGTGGGAAAATCACCCTGATTAACTCTTTAATCATATCACAGTTTACCTATTTGCTTATGGTTTTGCCTACACCTAGTGACCTGCTTTTTAAATTATATGAACAAAAAATATTCCATTTTATTTGGAACGGCAAGCCAGATAAAATTAAAAGGGCCTATTTATATAACGAATATGAATTCGGAGGGCAGAAATTATTAAATATTAAAGCATTAGACCTCTCACTAAAGGCATCAGTCATACAAAAGTTATACTTAAATCCAAACTGGTTCTCTAGTAGATTGGTACGAATGTCTCATCCTATGTTCAAGAAGGGCCTTTTTCCCTTTATTCAGATTACACCTGCTCACTTTCGGTTGCTTGAAAAGGAAATAATCTCCAAAATATCTTTATTTTTTAAGCAAGCCTTAGAAAGTTGGTTGCAATTTCAGTTTAATCCACCTGAAAGGACGGAACAAATAGTACAACAAATCTTGTGGTTAAATTCAAATATAGTAATTGATAAAAAAACTGTATTTATCGAAGAAATGTTTAAAAAAGGTATCATTTTTGTGAATGATATCATAAATAGGACTGGTGGAGTAATGTCACACATGCAGCTAACGCAGACATATGGAAATGTCTGCTCTACCCAAAATTACAACCAATTAATTGCAGCATTACCACAAAAATGGAAGAGGCAGGTGGAAGGGGATAAAAGTAAGGAACTTGTATGTCGGCCTTATATTAAAGAACATAAATGGTTAAAGAAAAGTGTGATAAATAAAAACATATACCAATTTCATTTAAGGACCAAAAAACTTACAGCTGTGCCATATAAATTGCAAAATAGTTGGGAAGAGATTTTCGATGTACCCATTCCATGGCACATGGTGTATGAATTGATACGCAAAACAACGCCGGATTCAAAACTTCGAATTTTTCAATTTAAATTATTGTACAAAATTCTTGCAACTAATAGAATGTTATATATATGGGGGATACAATCTTCCCAGCTCTGTAGATTCTGCTGTGAGGAGGCAGAGTCATTAGACCATTTATTTTGGTATTGTCCGCATGTAGCTCGTTTTTGGTCACAGGTCCAGGAATGGTTGAAGAATTGCAACATTTGCGTAGAACTAACGCTACAGATAGCAATACTGGGGGATTTGAAAAGCCATAGTCAATCAATCAATAATATAATAATTATTTTAGCAAAAATGTTTATTTTTAATTTACAATCCGTGGAAGCTATGAGAATAGGAAGATTCAAATCTTTTGTGAAGCATCACAGCACAGTTGAAAAATATATGGCAAATAAAAATCCGAAATGGATGATGTTGGAAGATAGATGGGAAAGGTTGAGTGGAGCTGAAGGGTGGGACTAATAACAAGATAAACAATGTAGGGCATACGGGATCTGTGAAATGTGTATAGGTGCGGAGCTATTGTGAAATAGCACAGTTACAAGTGGAAATCAAACTGGATGGACAACAGAAATAGAGGAAGGACTAAGAACAAACAAGAGAGAACTATTATAAAGTAGACTGTGTCTGTAAAATGTGTATAAGATGTATAAATTGAAGGTAAAAACAGAAATGTTTATCAGTTTACTCCAATTGGGGGATCGGTGGTAGGGTTTGCGGGGAATAATAATAAAGGTATACTCTTTAAAAAAGTATGTATGTCTATGTAGGTATGTGTATGTATATATGTGTATATGTATGCATACGTGAATGGATATATATATTTACCCAAAAAAATATGGGGGATTGGAAATGATGCAGACAATTACATTGGAAGCAACATTCTTTCCGCAATATTAAGCTGATCCACCCCCCAAAAAAAAAAAAAAAAAAAAAAAAAAAAATACTTATGTCACGCAATAAAATGCAAATTAATTACTTAAAAATCATACAATGTGATTTTCTGGATTTTTGTTTTAGATTCTATCTCTCACAATTGAAGTGTACCTATGATAAAAATTACAGACCTCTACATGCTTTGTAAGTAGGAAAACCTGCAAAATCGGCAGTGTATCAAATACTTGTTCTCCCCACTGTATATATCATAGAGAGATTGAGATTTGTTGTTTTATAATATATTTTTTCTTCATTTTTCCTCCACTACAGATCCAACCTTATATATACGAACAACAACTTACAGACACACACAAACAATGACTACATCTCATCTGGCCAGACCCGCATGCTCACACCCCCATATTCTATATTTCAAAGAGACCAGGTTATAGTGGTGCCACTGATCTACTACAGTACGTACACAAACAGCTTCCTCTCTGTGATGAAGAGTTCGGCAGCGGACAGCGTGCTGAAACATTGGTTGGTGGTGATGAAGAAAAGAGCACCAATCCTACAAGAGGGGAAACATCAAGTCATGACATGAAATCTTTATGTTCTGCCCAGTCATGCATGGAATGAAAGGGGGTAAACCCCTATTGAAATGAATGCTAAATGTTTTGCTGTGTGTGTACTCCATCGGCCTTCAGACTAAAGAGACCAAGGGAGTGGAGTCGTACTGTAGGTCTAATTGGACCCAGACCTGGGTTCAAATACTATTTTAAATATCTCAATTACTTTCACATACATTCAAAGTAAGTATTAAGATACAGTTTATTTGAAAAGACAGGTTGTTGAATATTTGAATGTATTGGAAATACACTTGGAAACTATTTGTCAGTATTTTCAAATACTTATTTCAAATACTATTTTCAAATACCTGGGTTAAATATATGGGAGTGTATTTGAGTATTTGAAATACAACTTGGCAGAGATTTTTTAAATATTTTTTATACAAATAACCATTCAAATACTCAATTAAAAGTAATTGTTTGGGCTATGTATTTGAAAATACTCAAATACACAGAAAAATACGTTTCTAAATACTACATAACTCAAACACACATGTATTTGAACCCAGGTGTGATTGTACCAATAAAATAATGAGCAAAATCCTGATTATTGTAAGCAGATTAATACACTAGTTAAAGACACTCTAATGTACTTGTCCTTTTGCTCAGTTGTGCACGGGGGCCTCCCACTCCTCTTTCTATTCTGGTTAGCGCCAGTTTGCGCTGTTCTGTGAAGGGAGTAGTACACAGCATTGTACGAGATCTTCAGTTTCTTGACAATTTCTCGAATTAAATAGCCTTCATTTCTCAGAACAAGAATAGACTGACAAGTTTCAGAAGAAAGTTCTTTGTTTCTGGCCATTTTGAGCCTGTAATTGAACCCACAAATGCTGATGCTAAAAAAATACTAAACTAGTCTAAAGGGCAGTTTTATTGCTTCTTTAATCAGAACAACAGTTTTCAGCTGTGCTAACATAATTGCAAAAGGGTTTTCTAATGATCAATTAGTCTTTTGAAATGATAAACTTGGATTAGCTAACACAACATGCCATTGGAACACAGGAGTGATGGTTGCTGATAATGGGCCTCTATACGCCTATGTAGATATTCCATTCAAAATCTGCCGTTTCCAGCTACAATACTCATTTACAACATTAACAATGTCTACACTGTATTTCTGATCAATTTGATGTTATTTTAATGGACAATTTTTTTTCTTTCAAAAACAAAGACATTTCTAAATGACCCCAAACTTTTGAACGGCAGTGTATATGTCTGCATTATCCTGTTATAACATCTCTCTCCCAAAGAGTCATTTACTAACCTAACCTTTACAGGCAGACACTGCCGTTGTTCTGCCCCATGGGTTACCATCAGTTTCAGTCTACAGATTAATCGAAATCAGATCAACTTACATCCCATTCTGAGATGGATTTAAGTGTTGTGATAAAAATGTTTCCCCCACCTGTTCTGTATTCCACTCTGGTCGTCCTTCACCCCGAAGAAAATGGCGCCCACAATAAGAGCCAGAAAAATGGTGACTCCCAGCTGCCCAAAAGAGAAACATCGTAAGTTTAGTAGCCAGGTCAAAGGTCAGCAAATCAGACAATCATAACGTCATATTTTACATCATGCGCCGTGGCATTGGGGAGTAAACAATCTTATATGTCTGACAATATGCCTTACACAACTGAGATTTCAGTCGCATGAGGGAGCCCATTGTGAGCAAAGGTCCAGGCACGTTTTAATGTAAACACATCTCTTTAGGTCTATAGAAAAAAGGGTTTAGCTCTCTCTCAGAGAAGTACAGTTAGGTAAGATGCTATGATGAATACAAAGGTCAGGAGAAGTATCACTACTTCTCCTGGCCTTGCAGAGTCAAAGGGTCTAACCCTGATATAACCTAATTAGTCCATTAAGAATCCTGATAGAACCTGATTGGTTCATGAAGAATCCTGATAGAACCTGATTAGTCCATTAAGAATCCTGATAGAACCTGATTAGTTTATGAAGAATCCTGATAGAACCTGATTAGTTCATGAAGAACCCTGATAGAACCTGATTAGGCCATTAAGAACCCTGATAGAACCTGATTAGTCCATTAAGAACCTGATTAGTCCATTAAGAACCCTGATAGAACCTGATTAGTCCATTAAGAACCCTGATAGAACCTGATTAGTCCATTAAGAATGTGGACATTCTTAAAACTAGGTATATTCCCACAAAAACTACACCGAATCAGCGCTCTCCACACTCTCCCTCATCCACAGACCGGTAGTCCATGTTGGGTAAGAAAGAGAGAAAACAAAGAGAGAAAGGGTGAAATCTCCGGAGCGACATTTGTTTTAATCCTGACGATTTACATCTTATGACAGGCCTAACCGGCCCCAGCGCGGTTCCCAGGGTGAGAGGATAAGCTAATAAGGTTGAGCCTTTTTCACCTCATTCCCCAAGCCCCTCATGTGGAAGCCCAGCGCGGGTCATGGAGCGATCATGTGACAAAGGTCTGGGCTCTGGCCACTGGGGGGGGGGGAGCTGTGGCCAGATATGATATCACTTCAGTTCTAGGCCCGGAGAGGCAACAGCAGGGTCACAACAGTCAGCAAAGCTGATTAGCTAGGTCTCCAGCCCTCTAGCCTTTAAGATCCAGACCCCAGTCTGGGATTATTGTCGATTTACTATGAGGCCAATTAGCTGTTAATAATTCTTGAAGTGAGATACTTCTGATGGCATGTTGTTGCCTTGGATGACTAATGAGGGCACTAAGTCGTCAGAACTCCCTCCTCCCGCCAACTCCGTCACCCTTTAAGCGCAAAAGAGCTTGTTGTGAAGTGGAGAAAAGTACGCGGGCTGCAATTAGAAATCATACTATTCTCAAGTCACTTGCTCGGAGGGTAAGTCCAGTCATAAGGTTGTTGGTGATAGGAGCGTAGCTAAATCCATTACCATTCTGAGAATCCTCTCCCCACTGGGGTGTGTTTGAAATGAGTTTAGGGGACATTGGTACAGCACCTCTTAAGCTTTAAACTCACAAATAGAAATCCGGTGAGTATTTGTGTGTGTGTGCGTCTGTATCGGTGTGTGTTCTAACCTGTGCGACGGAGGTCTGGGGGTTCAGCGCCAGGTTCCGGAAGGTTCTGCCTAGGACCCAGTGTAGCTGGGTGAAGAAGGAGCTGTTGTAGGTGATGGTACGGGACGTGGGCTTGGTGGTGTACTGCTTTCCCTGGGTGATCCTCTCCAGCTCGACCTGGGTGTCTCTGAAGTAGGAGCAGTTCCTGTACTCCTCCACTAGACGCTCCTCGATGGTCTGCCTGGAGCCACTCAGCTCCTCAAAGTCAATGTCTAGGAGGGGAGAGAACCAAGAGTCAATACACACTGTTAAAGGTTGGAGACCATCACTCCTTAATTCACCCATGACAACAACCCATTTTTCAATCCATACCCTTATCCTAAGTGCAAAAGACCCAGATACAAATTCATTGAAGTCCAGTCTGAGATCCGGCTGACTACTCCCATTGTACCAAAACGGTTCCTTCCACAATCCACACCAATAGTGTATGCCTGTCGCTATTAGCATTAGCCGTAGCCTCTCAAAGGCCAACAAATCCTACTGTACCAGTACAGATCAGAGGGTTTTTCACATTGAGCTGATAGGATTAACGGGGGTTATCCAACTGCCTGGCCTCCAGCCTCAGGCCCTGGCTGCATCATCAGCCGCCCGCTCCCTCCAACCCCTGTCCCTGTCTGGGCAACGCCAAGCCTCCTGCACCCCTAATCTCACTGACGCAGGGGCAGATGTTGTTTGTGTTAGAGCGCTGGGTCCCTTGTTCTTTTACTATGCTGCCAGGGCTCTAAGGCACCTTTCAGGTGCTTGCGAGACTTGGACTCATATACTGTGTGTGTGTGTGTGTGTGTGTGTGTGTGTGTGTGTGTGTGTGTGTGTGTGTGTGTGTGTGTGTGTGTGTGTGTGTGTGTGTGTGTGTGTGTGTGAAAATGACCTTCTCCCTGAATCTTGTTCATAGCAGTGGCAGTAGAGTCTCCGTTGATGACGTCTAGGAAGAAGTCGGCTGGGTTGTTGTGGGCCTCGCAGGCGTAACCTAGGATACAACAACACATGCGAACATTAGTCTCCCCTATATCAATCTCTATTCTGCTCTGTCCCGTTCAAGACTTTTACATCAATCTAACTTCCTTTATCTCTTAAACAACACAACAACGGTATCTCCTTATACTTTGTGTGTAGTATTGACATTGAAGGTTACCTATGTCGGCAAAATAGTCCAGTGCATTCTGGGCCGGCCCATGGTACACCTGTTTGCCGCTAACTAGCAGGGTCAGGGAGTCGAACAGCCGGTAGATGGAGTAACGCGGTTGGTGGATGGACATGATGATGGTGCGTCCCTGATTGGCCATTCTAAAAGGAGATAAAACAATGAAAAAAGGGCTGGAGGTCTACATTTAACAGGGTAGCCAATAAGAAAGGTAGGACATTTAGAGGACAAATGTGGTGCAAATTAAACAGGGAAGGGAATAAGAAAAGCATCAAATATGAAACGTGGGATGCCTACCACTAACCCCACCGATTATGAATCAATCGAAATTAAATGAAATGGCTTTCCTTCTTGAGCAGCAGCAGGACAGAGTTAGCGGTGCTAGCGTCCAGGCCCGTTACAGTAACAGTTTAGAGCTACAGATACCTTTTGAGCAGCAGCAGGACAGAGTTAGCGGTGCTAGCGTCCAGGCCCGTGGTGGGTTCATCCAAGAAGAGAACCGAGGGGTCGATGATGAGCTCCATGCCGATGTTGGTCCTCTTCCTCTCCCCTCCAGAGATTCCCCGGATCATCTGGGTACCAACCTGGGAAGGAACACAATCACATCACATGATAGCCCTTGGACATCTATCATATGCTGTATGGTACCACAGCCTTGTATGACATGATAGCCCTCATATGGCCTGAAACCTTCAAAATGACATTGGAAGACATTGGTGAGAAGGAAGGAATTTGGGTATATGGGTATACAAAACATTAAGAACACCTGCTCTTTCCATGACATAGACTGACCAGGTGAATCCAGGTGAAAGCTATGATCCCTTATTGATGTCACTTGTTAAATCTACTTCAATCAGTGTAGATGAAGGGGAGGAGACAGGTTAAAGAAGGATTTCTAGGCCTTGAGACCATTGAGAGATGGATTGTGTATATGTGCCATTCAGAGGGTGAACGGGCAAGACAAAAGATGCCTTTGAATGGGGTATGGTAGTAGGTGCCAGGCGCACCAGTTTGAGTTTGTCAAGAACTGCAACGCTGCTGGGTTTTCCACGCTCAACAGTTTCCCGGGTGTATCAAGAATGGTCCACCACCCAAAGGACATCCAGCCAACTTGACACAACTGTGGGAAGCATTGGAGTCAACATGGGCCAGAATCCCTGTGTGTGGGGGGGTGCAACTCAATATTAGGAAGGTGTTTGGTATACTCAGTGTATATAGTGGAGGGGAAATACTGTGGACGGTTTGATCATAGAGATCCTATTAAACTGCATTTAGTCCTACTCAAACTCAAATTCCTAATTCTATTGGTCTCATAGGCTCATAGTACTATCATGAATTCAGTCCTGAACAGTCGTCTCAACATTTCCATTCTATGTTACAACGTACCTTTGCGTCAGCCACCTTGGTCAGGCCTAGCTCGGTGATGAGGTCGTTGACCCTGGCCTCCTTCTCTTTCTGGGGCACGGAGCGGGGCAGACGCAGCGCAGCAGAGAATCGCAGGTTCTCCCTCACCGTCAGAGTCCCCATCACCACGTCGTCCTGGTGAGGTCACAGAGACAAAGGTCACAGGTCACTGACTGGGGTAATATGGTCAGGAGCTTGAAAAAGTACTGTAGCTACACTGTTTTTTCCTGCTGTTGGACCCTAGAGTTTTGATGTCTCCTTTGAATATGCTCTTCTAACTGTGCCATGGTCTACGACAATATGTCGCGATAAGGTTTACAACAGGTAGCCAATAGACTTACCTGGACAACATAGCCGGAGAGGCACTTGAAGTTGGGTGGTTGTGGCGCCCCGTCGATCAGCACCTCCCCTGAGAGACCAGAGGGGTCCTTCCTGGCTGCTAGAACGTCCAGGAACCTAACCATAACGTTAGATCAATAATCACTATGGCAACCTGTGGGACCTTTTTTTTGTAACAAGCAATGTAATGCCTTCAAGATAAACCGTTGTCGTTAACAAAATACTCACGAGGACTTTCCACTTCCAGTGGGTCCTAGAATAGCATTTAGACCCGGTCTCATGATGCCACTGCAAGACAACGACAAAACGCATAAGATATTTTAAGATGCACTGAAACATTCCACATATTTACCATAATAAACATGTAATCGACACACATTGTATTACATCATGTTTTATACCAATGAGAAGTGTAGCACTGTATTCTAAATGATGAAAGACTTACAAAAATCAATAAGAGTATAGGCCTACAGTTCAGTTGCAAATCAGTAAATGGATTTGGATATGTGTACACACAACTGAGTCATTCATAAGCATTTCAAACTGTTGGACTAAGTTGGTCAAATCAAAGCTAGATGAACCTAACATTGAATCAATACCAATAAAAAAGTCTGCACTCTAGGAATTGTGGCTATGAAAAAGAAATAAGTTGATTTCATCTCAGAGGAACTTTGTTGCTCCATAAACCACTTTCAGAACTGTGAAAAGCTGATTAAGGACCAAGAATTATAGGACGGAACTTTTATCATCAAACAAAATGCTAGATTTATAGCACCTTATGACATGCTTACGACAGGTTTATAGCACCCATTCAAGTCATGGGCAAAGCATTTTTGTAATCTACTTTCTATACGCACAATGTTACGCAAATGTCTTATCAAACCATTACATATGGCGGCAAAAGTTATCACGCCAGTCCAGCAAGTTTATCAAGTGTCAAGGGCGTGTGGTTTTAATGTGTAAAAATTGTCTCTATAGCATAGTCATACACACGGAAGAATCACAAGAGTGACAGAATGAAAAGGAGGTTTGGTTCTCCAATTAACCGATTCAAACAGCACAAAGAATACGGTGATCCCAAAGACCTCCAACAATCTGAGAATTATTTTGATCTATACCATTGTATAATGGTCCAAAACAAGAATACATAATCAAATATTGTGATTCCACAAAGAACATTTGCACAATTGGTATAAAAAAGTATCTGTCATATAAAAAGCTGAATTAAAAAGCTGAATTATAAAGGCTTGTAGTGTAGAATCACGTGACAGCATTTAATGGTTCCTTGGCAGCCTGCTCCACAGTGCATCAAAGAGATTACACGCAAGAAACCATGCTTAATATCATATAATTAACACTAGGGGAAACGGACCAAAAACTTGTGTGAAATTACGCATTCCTCCCTGGGAAATGTCCAGTACATTTAATGCCATCAGAAAAAAAAAGACATTTGAATTTTCCGCTGCACTATTGTTCATTGTGGTCTGAGTATGCTAGCCCTAATCTCAAATGGAGAGGCCTGTATGTTTTGTCAACTTGTGTTAATGATCTCTCTCCCTCTTTTGGTTTCACTTCACTTTCACGCTCTCTCTGACACACACACACACACCTAAAACCTCTTCATGAGCAGTGGAGAGACAGCAAACTTAATTCCTATAATTGAGTTAGATCCATCAATGACACTCACAAGCATTCCTAATTTGTTAACACTCCCTTAATTCACTAGTAAAGGGGCAGTGGTGGAAAAAGTACCCAATTGTCATACTTGAGTAAAAGTAAATATACCTTAGTAGAAAATGACTCAAGTAAAAGTGAAAGTCACCCAGTAAAATATTACTTGAGTAAAAGTCTAAAAGTATTTGATTTTAAATATACTTAAGTATCGAAAGTAAATGTAATTGCTAAAATGTACGTAAGTATCAAAAGTATAAATCATTTAAAAGTCCTTATATTAAGCAAACCAGACGGCACAATTTTCTCATTTGTTTGTTGTTGACGGACAGCAGGGGCACACTCCAACACTCAGACATAATTTACAAACAAAGCATCTATGTTTAGTGAGTCCACCAGATCAGAGGCAGTAGGGATGACCAGGGATGCTCTCTTGATAAGTGTGTGAATTAGACCATTTTCTTGTCAAAATATAACGAGTACTTTTGGGTGTCAGGAAAAATGTATGGAGTAAAAAGTACATTATTTTATTTAGGAATATAGTGAAGTAAAAGTTGGCAAAAATATGTAAAGTAAAGACACCCCCAAAAATTACTTAAGTAGTACTTTAAAGTATTTTTATTTAAGTACTTTACACCACTGTAAAGGGGTGTGGTGGTGGGCAGGAATACACTGAGGCTGTACCAAGAAAGACATAAGCAAACGAGCTCAACACAGAGCGAGAAAGAGGTGAATCTGCCAATAAATCCACATCGAATTAGCTTCATAATCACCAAATGTAATTGGGTGGTCAAAGTGTATATTAACTTCAGGTCCACTAGCATTTCGGCGTGTGTGTGTTAATGTAGCTAGTTATTGAGTATTTTTACATGCACAGTAATAATTTGAAATTAAACTGATTAATACTCTGCTTATCTTAAATCGGCGTAAGGTCAAAATCGAAGTAAGCATATGCCAATAAAAAAAACTGGTTTTCTGAGCAATCTTTTGAATTATTAGGACATGTAAACACCTTAATCTGCGTTCCAGCGGTGTATTTGATCTGTGCATGTGCCAGCACCAGCCGAGCGAGCCTCCCTCTTTAGCGCGAGTGAAGTGAGTTTGGAACAACTGAATGTATGAGTCTTAGAAGTAGTTTTCACATACAAACTTTATATTTCCCAACTCAGAATCAAATATGCTTCCAATTTATTTATTTTTCTCCGATTTTCTGCATTTAACAGAGTGCCATCAGGTAGCCTGACTTCAGATGTGTCCATGTAAACAGGATTTTTAGGGAAATCGTTATTTTTGCAAAGCATGTAAACATTTTCATCAAACTATTATATTAATCTGACTATCCACAATAATCACCTTATTGTGTGCATGTAACCTTACTCATTGTATGTCATTTAGCAGACGCTTTTATCCAAAGGGACTTATAGTCATGTGTGCATACATTTTTCATATGGGTGGCTCCAGCGGGAATCAAACCTTTATCCTTGGCGTTGCAAGCTCCATGCTCTACCAACTGAGCCACACAGGACTGTGTGTGTGTGTGTGTGTGTGTGCATGCATGTGATCAAACTCACTTTAATCATCCACTAGTCAATTAGTATCACTAAAACTTGTGCGTTTGGGCATGTTTCAAGGTGGAAGCCTGTGTGTAGAATACATGAGAGTGTGTGTGCATCTTTGAAAGTGTGTGTTTGTCTGCTTGTGTCTGTGTGTACATGAGACCAAAGGATCCACTAACTCCACTCACTTGAGGTCCACCAGTATCTCCCTGGCAGTGTTCTTCCTCTTGCAGAGCGGTCCAGTCTTCAGCTTCACCTTGTACTGGATACTGTGGAAGCTGACCGTGGAGCCCCGGGGCTGCAGCTTGTTCAGCTCCACCATGGTGCTGCTGGTTATGACCTTGGTCCTGGGCGTCCCGTTAGTGGACGTGACGTCTTCAGTCATGGCGACGCTGATGTGATTGGCTCGATCGGTCATTATCTGCAGGGGTGAGACCTGTGGGGATTGGTCAAGGGATAGGAGTGAAATTGATACACTATTTTCCTTGTGTAGTGCACTACTCAAATCAAATGTTATAGATTGCATGCACATACTTTGCAGATGTTATCACAGGTGCAGCGAAATGCTTGTATTTCTAGCTCAGACAGTGCAGTAATACCTAACAATACACACAAATCCCTCAAAATAAAAATATTAAGAAATATCATGACGAGCAAGTCAGAGTCCGGAATATAAATATATATATATATATATGTATATGATAGTGTGTATAAACATTATGGACAGTATATGAATAGAAAAGGTGTGTACAGCAGTAATTATATAGGATGAACCTTGACTAGAATACAGCATATACATATGAAGTGGGTAAAACAGTATGTAAACATTATTAAAGTGACCAGTGTTCAATGACTATGTACATAGGGCAGCAGTCTCTATGGTGTGGGGTTGAGTACCGGGTGGTAGTCGGCCAGTAACAGTGACTTGAGTTCAGGGCACTGAACGGAGGCCGGCTAGTGGGGACTATTTAATAGTCGGATGGCATGGAGATAGAAGCTGTTTTTCAGTCTCTTGGTCCCAGCTTTGATGCACCTGTACTGTCTCCACTTTCTAGATGGTAGCGGGTGAACAGGTTGTGGCTCGGGTGGCTGAGGTCCTTTATGATCTTCTTGGCCTTCCTGTGACACCGGGCGCTGTAGATGTCTTATAGGGCAGGCAGTGTAGAGAGCCCTGCGGTTGCGGACGGTGCAATTGCTGTACCAGGAGGTGATACAGCCTGACAGGATACTCTCAATGGTGCATCTGTAGAAGTTTGTGAGGGTCTTAAGATCCAAGCTGTTGTGTCTTAGGGGCTGTTGCGCCTTCTTCACCACACTCTCTGTGTGGATGAACCATTTCAGGTTGTCAGTGATGTGCGCGCTGAGGAACTTGATGCTTTCCACCCTCTCCACTGCTGCCCTGTCGGGGTGGATGGGGGCGTGCTCTCTCTGCTGTCTCCTGACGTCCACGATCAGCTCCTTCGTTTTGTTGACGTTGAGGGAGGGGTTATTTCCCTGGCACCACTCCCCTCACCTCCTCCCTGTAGGTTGTCTCATCGTTGTTGGTAAATCAGGCACACCACTATTGTGGCATCTGCAAACTTGATGATTGAGTTACTTCTGGTCAAAAGAAGTGCACTACAGGGGCCTCCCGGGTGGCGCAGTGGTCTAGGGCACTGCATCGCAGTGCTAACTGCGCCACCAGAGTCTCTGGGTTCGCGCCCAGGCTCTGTCGCAGCCGGCCGCGACCGGGAGGTCCGTGGGGCGACGCACAATTGGCATAGCGTCGTCCGGGTTAGGGAGGGTTTGGCCGGTAGGGATATCCTTGTCTCATCGCGCTCCAGCGACTCCTGTGGCGGGCCGGGCGCAGTGCGCGCTAACCAAGGGGGCCAGGTACACGGTGTTTCCTCCGACACATTGGTGCGGCTGGCTTCCGGGTTGGAGGCGCGCTGTGTTAAGAAGCAGTGCGGCTTGGTTGGGTTGTGCTTCGGAGGACGCATGGCTTTCGACCTTCGTCTCTCCCGAGCCCGTACGGGAGTTGTAGCGATGAGACAAGATAGTAATTACTAGCGATTGGATACCACGAAAATTGGGGAGAAAAGGGGATAAAATGTATTTTAAAAAAAAAAGAAAAAAGAAGTGCACTACTGTATGGAGAATAAATAGGGTGTCACTTAATTTGAGATTTAGAGTGGATAAATAGAAGGACTTTTAATATGTTTTATTGATGCCTTTAGGACATACTTTGGTGTATGAATCTGAGAGCTTCAAGTAAGGGAGGGATATACTGTAGAGACAAACTTCAGACTTTTAGGAAGAGTGATACACATTTATTCATTACGCAATACATTTAGATGTGGAGAAGTGGAAACATTGGGCACATTGTCTGCATATCTGAGCACATTTAATTAGGATCAGTCTAAATGAATGTCATGCGACCTTTGTGGTGGACTGGTACATAGAGAGAAAGAAGCTCGAGAGACGGAGAGAGAAGCGCTCCAGAGAAGCCATAGAGAAAAGCTAGAGTGAGGAGAGACACCCAATCGCTTTCAAATGCAGTTATAAATACATTATACCACTCTAAATACCTCTGCTCTGGGATACGCTTGTTGAAGACAAATTAAACCAAATAATTGAATCTATTTAATCCTATAGGAATGTATAGACACTGGAAAACAGAATACTCGTCCAATGAGCAGACCTGCGTTGAAATTTAGTTAGTTGGACCACTTTCCACATGTACATTCATTGTGCTTACTTTTTGTACCACCCTCTCTTAGCATAATTGCTACAAATGTATATCATAGCCTAGGCTATTTGAAAATTATATATTCATGTTTTACCATGACTGAAGATAGCCATGCACATTTATAAGGTAAGCATTTTTTATTGACTTTTCTGTTATAACAAGATTAAGCAGGACAGAACAGATTATGTATGAGAAATACAGACACATTTGTCCCGTGAAGACGAATAATCGTAGGCCTTCTTGGAAATATGATTTCTGAATGGTTTGAATGGGTGACCCTAATTGTTCAACTGGGAATGCAATGCATGGATGACTAAGTAACGTTAGGTTGTTTCTGCGTGAAAAAAAAGTATGTAGCCTTCATTTCATAGACGTAAAGTAAACAACAATATTTAATTGTACAAAAATGCTAAAATAACTCAAATGTTTTCTTTTACCAAACACGCATGCACTGGAGTGCGGTCATTTACAAAAACTTGAACAAAATTGAATCATCGTCTGGAACTAAAAGATAATCGGCGCCCGCTATTTTTTATATAATACTAGCATGTAGAAGCAGGATGTTACTAAAGAATTCACGAAGAGGATCACGTCACCGTTATGCATGGCATTTAGCCTCCAAATTATGTAGCAAATTTAGCCTAAAATAAAATATATCCAATCTGAAAATATTATGCAAAACGGATACATACCCGCCTGTAAACTTTGAAATTTCTACAGTCCTCTCCGGTCTTGTACCAGAAAAGACCGAACCAAGCCACGCGTGTGACCAACGATCCGCAACGATCCGAATTTATACTACCGGTGTTGAATAAAAGAAGCGGCTATGGTGAAATCTCAATACATACTCTGCGCGTCATCTCTCCTCGGCCTCCTTCTCAAAACCCATTGGAGGAGAAGGTCAAAGGGGCGGGACCTCTGGATTTCTCATCCAATGGGTTTTGAGAAGGAGGCGAGGAGAGAGGACGCGAGGATATATATGAGATCTTTCCTATGACAGTATGAGCGCCTCCCAAACCGAGCCATGCCGTTAAATTGTGCAAAGCGTGTGCATGAATGGTTCAACCAGGACATTGGCAAATAAGCATGGGCAAATAAGCATTTCTTAATTATTGCCACATTTTCAAAAGAACCCCCTTCTCTTTCAATCGCTCTCACTCGTATCTAGAGCACAACCCCAATGATTGAGATCATCTCTGTTTTAAAGGACTAGGGGGGTTTCCTAGACACAGACACAAAGAAAGCAACATGATTGGACAATAAAACTCACATGGCTGAGCTTGCTTTATGCAGGTTTGCATCGTGTAGTGCTGCCCAATGGTAGGCCTAATTAAAAATGTATTCACAGTCTATGACAGCTATTGTGTTTATTAATTCCCGTTAATCATTTTGGATCGAAAAAGTATAGATAGCCTAGTCAGCCCAGGTTTGAAGATAAACCAAATGTAATCACATTCACGTTCTCACAAACAAATGGACTATACATATACAACGTTTATTAATACCGCTTCGTTTACCCTGGCCAGTGGGACAGGGCGCATAGTAGGCTAGACTATGCAGCTGCTGTTGTTAGTAGCCCAGTCTAGAGTTGATCAGACTGAGAAATAGTATCGTTTCAATGCAATACATCATGTCAGATCGCTAATGTTTAGCTATTTAGACTGCTACATGTATGTAACAGTTTTTGTTTGTGTCGGCATTTATGTAACAGTTTTTGCTTGTGTCGGCATTTATGTAACAGTTTTTGCTTGTGTAGGGGGAGTGATGTGTTATCAAGCTTGCTAAATACCAGAGGAAAGTAGAGAGCGCGCCTTGAGCTATCGCGCGCCCTGCGATTTTCGTGAATCAAGACACGCAAAGCGCTGCAGCAGCACTCCGATATGAAGGACATCAAAATTGTGTGGGAGTTGACAAATCTTTTTAATGCTAAGCGTCGTGATTTTATTAAACTAAATCAGTTGCTTCTACACTTGATTAAAAAGTGCTGTGGCAAATACCACCTCCTCGCCACAAGTTTTCATGTGGCCCTGACTGCTGTAGGTCTCTACATATCATTCATTCTAAGTATTCTAAGTATTTTTGGTGTATATAGGCATAGATTGCATTTGGATTAATGATAGTGTTCTTTGGGTTGTCAACTGGATTCGTTCTGACGTTCGTGATTTCTTGTTTTTGATTATTATTTATGTAGACCTACTTGTTAGACATTTTTGCTGCACTGTTAGGCGCTATAGTATAACACAAGCATTTCCCTGCACCCGCTAACATCTGCTGCTGGGAAGCAATCATTTCAAAACATTTCAGTAATCACACAAATACTCATTTATATCTTTCATAAAGACAAAACAACATCTTCCTATTCTACATTTCCTAAACAAACACATCCAGAGTATCACATACCAATATACATAAGATATGTCTGGAACGCAGTCCTTCACAGTCAACACCATAAACTAGTAATGGTAAAGGCCCAACTATGTTGACTCAGTGTAACACCTCATACTTTGCTCAGGAATGACCACAGCTGTCTCTTTAGAGAAAAGGAAAGGTGACGGATGACAATTCATGCTAATACACATTGAGGAAACAAGCAGAGAGAGCTGGAGTCACCAGTTTGTCGGCATTATGACAACTCTCTCACAACATCACGTATCTCAGTAGCCAAGACAAGGAGGGACCCAGGGTGCATATTTGTACCCGTGGTGTGTGTGTTTGTGATTTATTTCTGGTTTGCTTTTTATGTGGTTGTGTAAACATGGGCTTAGCTGATAAGAGAACAGGGAGGGTAAGGTAAGGTATAAGAAAGTAAATACTTCCCAGTTACAGTCGGAAATCATCAATCAATTCATAACCAGTTTCATAACGCCAGATTATGACAATTATGAAACAGTCCATCAGCATTTCATAACATTTTGAAAAAGGACAAATAAATACAAAAATCAGTTTCCCCATCAAATTGTTGTTGATATTTCAATTCAGAACAAATTCATAAAGTAAAAATATATAAATTTTACTAGAGACTATGACGATGGTATCAACATCTAATCAAATCAAAGTTTATTGGATACAGGTGTACAGTAGTGAAACGCTTACTCGCCAACTCTCATCGACAATTAAGTACAATATCAATATCAATCAAGAATCAAATGCCAAATAAAAAGTAAAAAATAACAAGTAGTAAAAAAAGCTGAAGGTGAAAAAAGCAATTAAAAACTCTGAGATGTATTATATACAGTAGGATTGATAAGATATGCTATGTCAAATTATGATGACTATTATACAAGTAGTAAAGTGAGACGTGACTTGGCTTCTCTGTATACATCAATGATGTCGCTCTCGCTGCTGGTGATTCTCTGATCCACCGCTACGCAGACGACACCATTCTGTATACTTCTGGCCCTTCTTTGGACACTGTGTTAACAAACCTCCAGACGAGCTTCAATGCCATACAACACTCCTTCCGTGGCCTCCAACTGCTCTTAAATGCAAGCGAAACTAAATTCATGCTCTTCAACCGATCGCTGCCCGCACCTGCCCGCCCGTCTAGCATCACTACTCTGGACGGTTCTGATTTAGAATACGTGGACAACTACAAATACCTAGTTGTCTGGTTAGACTGTAAACTCTCCTTCCAGACTCACATTAAGCATCTACAATCCAAAATGATATCTAGAATCTGCTTCCTATTTCGCAACAAAGCATCCTTCACTCATGCTGCCAAACATACCCTCGTAAAACTGACTATCCTACCGATCCTTGACTTCGGCGATGTAATTTACAAAATAGCCCCCAACACTATTCAGCAAACTGGATGCAGTCTATCACAGTGTCATCCGTTTTGTCACCAAAGCCCCATTTACTACCCACCACTGCGACCTGTATGCTCTCGTTGGCTGGCCCTCGCTTCATATTCGTCGCCAAACCCACTGGCTCAGGTCATCTTGAAGTCTATGCTAGGTAATGCCCTGCATTGTGTCAGCTCACCGGTCACCATAGCAGCACCCACCCGTAGCACGCGCTCCAGCAGTTATATTTCACTGGTCACCCCCAAAGCCAACTCCTACTATGGCCGCCTTTCCTTCCAGTTCTCTGCTACCAATGACTGGAATGAATTGCAAAAATCACTGAAGCTGGAGACATATCTCCCTCACTAACTTTAAGCATCAGCTGTCAGAGCAGCTTACTGATCACTGCACCTGTACATAGCCCATCTGTAAATAGCCCACCCAACTACCTCATCCCCATGTTATTTTTTGTTGTTGTTGCTCCTTTGCACCCCAGTATCTCTACTTGCACATTCATCTTCTGCACATCTATCACTCCAGTGTTTAATTGCTAAATTGTAATTATTTCACCACTATGACCTATTTATTGCATTACCTCCCTAATCTTACTACATTTGCACACGCTGTATATATACTTTTCTATTGTGTTATTGACTGTACGCTTGTTTATCCCATGTGTAACTCTGTGTTGTTTGTGTCGCACTGCTTTGCTCTATCTTGGCCAGGTTGCAGTTGTAAATGAGAACTTGTTCTCAACTGGCCTACCTGGTTAAATAAAGGTGAAAAAAGAAAGAAAAAAAAAGTAGCTTACATAAAGTTATAATGATAATAATAATAATACAAGGTAACAAATAGCAAGAGGGGTGATACAATCTATTTAATTGACAAAAGGATACAGCAGGTGTAGAAAACAGTTGTTTGGTGGAGATATTCTATATTTGGTCCAAAGTGCAAGGGATATGCAAGAGACACTCCCTGACAAAACAAACCAGAATTTTAATGAGCATTCGTGAGACTGACTGATGCATGCGTGCATACATGAGGCGAGCCCGCACGCCAATGTACACCATAGCTAGAAGCGTTCCCACCCACATCAACTCTGATACATATCTGAAGACTGTATGAGGGCACAGGTGAATGTGAACTTCCATAACCTACAGATGTAGGATCTTGATGTGAACTATATTGGTCACGGCAAAAATCATCTGTAGTTATTAGCTGGCCAAAAGTAGGTTACATGAAAAGTGCGATACTGTTAATTTAACAGTGTGTTAGTGTATTTTCAGTGAATTTATGTAAATCACAAATTTCATCTGCATTTCCTATGGTGCAGGAAAATTCTCAGCAACAAAAGTGATCAAATTAAGATACACTTGTAGGATGAGATTACTTAATACAATTTCAGACAACTCCTACTGAGAAACTGATGGTTGAGGTTGTCCGATTCTTTTTTCCAGGTACACCAGCTGCTCTTGACTATTGACTTCAACCTGCTCGTTTCTCCTACTGCCCATAGTTTCTTGTCAAGAGATTCCTACCTCCAATGGTTCCAATCGACACTCATGTCACTAGCTACAATAGTGACATCTACTGGACAATAACGTTGGAAAATGTACACAAATGAAGAAAAATTTCATATTTCATTATTTATTTGGATAAATATTCAACTCTCGACCACATGGACATCAACGGCATGCGAGAATAGGAGTGACAGTCCATTAAGTCAGTATTGACAGTACAACATGTATTAGAGCTAGACACATCTAGTAGAAACAGTCAGAAGAGTTTAAAGGAATAGGCACACAGAAGTTCAGCTGAATATGGTTTCATAGCCTACAGCAGGGTTCCCCAACTGGCGGTAGTTTTATTTGCCCCCCCCCCCCCCCCAAGCTCTGAGCAAAAAAAACTAATATATACATTATTTTTTTTCATTGTTGAACATAGACTGTACAAACACAATAAAAACAGCTCCAAGTGATTTTAATTTAAGAACGGTTTGCAAGGTTTGAAATGATGTTTGTTTTAGTCAAACATATTCTTGCGGTCAATTTGCAGACTACAAATTTGTAATTATGTTCCGCCCCCCCCCCCCGACCATACGCTCACGATAACAATCAGCCCCCAGCTGAATCTAGTTGATGATCCCTGCACTACAGTATACAACATGAACAATCTAAAGTAAAATACAGACATAATAAAACCAACAAACATGTAGGAAGGCTGGTGAGAAACTTAGTATGCAAGATTTTAATTATGAGAACTCAGAGGAAACTAATACTCATTACAAATGGAGAATAAATAGATGTTCGCATCGTGAGAGAACGGACAAACAGTGTACAAGGAAAACCTAAAATGGTGGATAGATACATTCATGGATTGTAGATACTCACATTCACGGTAATATTTAACAGTATAGCAGTTACATGTACATAAGTATTCCTGACTTGGATAGACAGCAAAAAATACAACTGTGGCTTTAATGCACATCAACGCAGCGTTACATTATTTATAACAACCTGGAAGCACCATAACTGAGATATCCATGCGAATTACAGTCAAGTTGTGGTTAGCTTCGATCACTGTTTGTGCTCTAATTTTAGATCAAGTTATTTTACAACTTCTTGCATTTGAGTCACTGACGGCATTTTAAAACAGACATTCACATTTCACATATTTGTTGGTTAGCTGTCTCCTTTGTTCATTGTTGCATATAAAAGGTTCCCTATGAAAAAGCATATTTGATTACAAGTGCAATACAAGTGATATTTTAGCCACTTCATTTCAACAACTAGAGGACAAGGGACAAACTATAAAATAGTAAGTGAGCAATTTTAGATTTTTCTTTCTAAAAAATTTAATATATTTGAACTGTAACACTTAAAAATAGTACACTGACGGTTTTCCTGCAATCAAAACATATACATAAATATAACTATGTACAAACTCACAAAATACAAATGACTTCTGCACCCAAGTTGAGAACATTTTAAATGCCAGTATGGTTATCAGATATACACCATTTTACACTTTCTTCTGTTGTTCCAAGTCCCTATCACCAAAATAAACAAAGGCTCTCCCACATTAAGTTGTTCGACCTGTTTGTTGTCAATAAAAACTGGTTTGTTGTCAATAAAGATAATATTTTGGAATGCTATGGGTTGAAGTCGTTTTCGAGCCAAACGACCGTGAACTGTGTTTACACTAAACTACTAAGTACCATTAGACCACAGCTCAATATATAGCGCTACCTCAAAGTGATGCTCCAAAGGCTTTGCATAATATAACCCAGTAGTTTTGAAAGAAGTGATCACGAGCCAAAACGGGTCACTGAAGATTGTGCACAATTGTGTACAATGTCATCGTACAATATGTTACGAATTTCTAAGTGCTTAAGATCTAGGACTGCATCTTTAAGGCTTGTGCAACTGGGGCATCAATGCATTCTGTGGCTCCCGAGGGCCCAATGTGATTGTAGAACAGGGAGAACTAACACATTCCATTCCATACTGCATGTGCCCATCTATTACAAGACTTTGGGCTTTTGCCATCATTTGACTGGCTCTCTTTCTCTGTGTATTACAGTATCTACACACAGCTGTTCCTTCTACCATGCTGAAATTATAGAAACGTAGAGATTCAAATAGTGGTCCTTTTAACACGTCTTGACTGCAGTGTGTGTGAGCATTTTCCTATTAGACGGATATGAATTTGTACATATTGGTCAATGATAACCCTGTACTATAAGCAGCGCCTTACTGTACCCAAAATCCCCATTCTGAGAAGTTTGTCCTGAACTCAATACTGACAATTGCTTCACGCGAAGAGACAGACTAAAACTGTTGTTCTGAACAAAACAAAGAAGCACCACAGCACAGTGATATCCACTAACAAGTACAGCGAATGAATGAGACGCATTGAAACAAATTAGTTCAACATCATCTGGAAATAAAAAAGTGCGTTGTTGATTTTTCAGAATAACTTCCTACCAAAAACATTCTCCATGACATGCAAGTAAGAAGCACTTTCCCCCAAGTTTTCATAGACAAAGCTAATTAACGTCTGGTTTGCCTTACTTGGCACAATGCAAATTACTTACACACAATGAAGAATAAGGTAAGTTCTTAGGCTTCAAGCTTCCACCAAGTCGATGGCTTTCTACTGCAACCTTGTTTGCATCCAAAATGGCACCTAATTCCCTATGTAGTGCACTATGTTCGGCGGTCAAAAGTAGTGCACTATATAGGGAATAGGCTGCGATTTTGGAGAAAGTGAAAAGGACGTGTTCCTTGTTAAGTGCACATAATGAGTCAACAGCCTTTCTGTAGAACAGGCTCAAAACTACGGGATTATTATCAGTAAAATGGCATGTCATTGTTCCTAAGGCATTGGTTCTTGGTTAGCTGTGCTTTTCCCCTGCATGTCTTGAACAGGCCCGCCCTGTGTGGAGACTATTGCACATCGATAAGGTCCACAGGAATCTCCCTCCCCATTCAAGTCTGCTTCGATCAAAGTTATCCATTACTACAGAGCTCAGATCAGATTACGCTCCCCAAGCCCTAACCTTCACCATTAGGGGTGGGAAACATAAACTGACACTAGATTAGTGTCTAGGGGTAACTTGGTACTAATGACTACCCGGGTCCACCTGTTCAGGCCCAGCGGCCGCTGGACACGAAGCTGCGGCTGAAGGAGTAGCTGGTCTCTGAGTTCTTCTGTTTCCCCCAGGCTCCGAAGGGAACCACGATAATGGTGCTGTTGTCCTCTGAGCCGTACTGAAGCGCCTGGGAGAGGAGACACCGCCACTAATAATGAACATTTGTCTCAATGTTTAACTGTTTCTTTAAATAGCCAGGAGACATATTTATTTGACAATCCATTGAGATTATTATACAGTGCCATGGAGTTCCTTTGAACTCATTAATTTGCTAGACTTACATTACATATCTCTGCTTCAACAATTTCAAAAATCCCTGCTGCTCTTTGGGATAGATGTTACCCCTACACCCTAAGTCAGTGTTTCCTAAACTCAGTCCTTGGGACCCCAAGGGGTGCACGTTTTGGTTGTTGCCCTAGCACTACACAGCTGAATCAAATAACCAACTAATCATCAAGCTTTGATCATTTCAATCAGCTGTGGGCAAAAAACAAAACGTGCACCCCTTGGGGTCCGGAGGACTGAGTTTGGGAAAAGCTGCCCTAGGGGCTGTGGTGGCTCAAAGTGACCACCCTACCTGCTCTGAGATCCTCTGGGCGGCCTCTTTGGGGTCGTGGCACTGGTTGATGACATCACAGATCTCCTGGCTGTTCATGATGAAGTTGATGCCGTCTGTGGTCAGCGCCAGGAACGAGTCGTGGACGTGATGCAGCTAGAAAAAAAATTATGTTAATACCTTATTGTCAGATGTCTACAGACAGACCATGACACAAGCCAGACATTAAGCCAGACAGGCTCCAGTGATAGAGGAAACACATTTGCCCGCCGGAGCTTAATCTGTCATTGTTCTGCGCACCCGCAGGCTAAAGACGTGATAAACCCTGCCAAGATGACCCAAACACCTCGGGGCCCAAGATGACCCAAACACCTCGAGGTACAAAATGACCCAAACTGAGTGACAGACAAGGGCTAATTCCAACCTATTCCCCATCCAGTGGACTACTTTTGTCCAGCCCTGTGTGGATCTGGTCAAAATGAATGCACAATATTAGGTTCTGGTAGAGCTGGGTGATATGGACAAAAATCCATATGATGATAAATGTACTACATTTTCACGACAACAATAAATTGAATGATAAGTTTATAACAATGTGCACCAGTTACTTTTTTACATTACCCTTAAAACTACTACTACTACTTTCAATGTTCTGGCCATCACTGTCCCGTTAGCAATAGCCCATATTAGCAGAGTTATTTTATTTCAAACGTCATATTCCTCTAGTAACTGCTACTTATCGTTGTTATCAATATCAGTAACTTGTCCTCCAGAAATGGTCGGTGTCGATAATTGTCAGTTTATCTTCCCAGCTCTAGGTCCAGGTCAAAAGTAGTGCACTTCATAGGGAATAAAGTGTAATTTGAGATGTATACACTCTGATACTGCACAGTAGATCATTTCTCTGAGGTGGTGACAGCAGACACTCACTGATATTCTCTTGGTCTCTGGCTCAGCGATCACCCCGGTGCTCTTGAGGTCAAAGTCCCCGATGGCGCGTGTCATGGCTAACCTGCCGTTGACGTGGGGTTGCCCCAGACTGTTCCAGGTCACCCAGCCACCGCTCTTCTTTATCCTGGAGGTAGAGACAGACAGACAGGTGGTTTTAAAGCACGGTAGAGGGCTCTTAAATGACTTACGTAGAATTGTTCAAACTTATAGTAAGATCTTAATCCATAGTACTTAGCACATTTCTATTAGTGTCCGATGTGATGGATAAAGCATGCCTCCTGCGACTCCCAACCTTACAGCTACCAACAAATGAATATCAGATCAAGTCTTTCTCGAGCCTGGATATCTGCCGTACCTCTCCTTCTCGTCCTTCCTCTCGGGGGTGTGGTCCGAGGTGAGTTTGAGGGCCTTGGCCTTGCGGCAGAGCATGGCACGGCTGTCCCCCACGCTTCCCACCACCAGCTCTATACCATCCCTCAGCAGGGCCACCGTGGCCGTGGAGCCAGCGCTCACCACTACACCAGGAAGTAGAGGGAAACACGTCAGGGGGGCAAACACATCTGAAGACCACACACACAACTGTAAGGCCAGACACACACAGCTAACAAGCAACACACAGAGCTGACAATCATCATATTATGGTAAACTTGTTTCTCAAAACACACAATGAATTATTCAGATACATGCTCAAAATGTATTCTCACACATTCACAGCATAGGTGGCACGTGACACACACTCACGAGTCATACTCAACAACATGAGAACAGAATGGAGGGGGAGGTTACTAGTCTAAACAAAAAGAATGGCTGAAGAGAGACAGAGAGAGTCAGACAGACATGCATGTCAGACTGTTTTAGGGTTACAGAAACAGAATGAGAGCAACTACAATACAGTCAGTGGAACTTTGGATCTCTGACCAGTGGTGTCATACAAAAATGTCAAGTTACAATGAGTGACCTAATATACAGTCCTATATACAGTGTACTGGCCCATGGCAGAATACAGAAAGCAGCAGTGACAGACATGCATCCTTTAGAATCAGATAGCGCTTATCAGGACTATCACCATGGTGATCAAATATATAGGTGAGAGCTCTAGGCTAATGCCTCTCAATAATTAAGTGTATAACACTTCAAATTTCACAACTAAGTTTCTATGTGTCATGTTTTGTACACATGGTGATTTGTGTTTTGTTCCCTCTTGGGTGTCCTTAGCAACCATTTGCATGGTAACAGCCTACAGTTTCTGATTTTACAATGATCCTTATACAGCTGTTCAAATCAACTTGTGTGAGAGAAATAGAAAAGGAGAGAGGAGAGAGAAAGATGAGGAACCTTCCAGTAGTCCAGGATAGGACCCGCTGGACTCTCCATTATCTAGCCCCCCTTCTCCTTCCATAAAGGTGCCTGGTGCCTCCAGCTCTTAGCTGGCTCCGCTGCTGTCGTAAATAACATGCACACACACACACAGGGCATATTGGGACATTTCACGCCGTCTGTGGCTGACATTTTGGCCACACACTCAAGCTAAACTGATTGACTGTCACCATCTTGGCGGTTAAACTAGGCCTTTCTCAGAGAAAACGGTTGATATTCTATGACTGCTAACATCTGGGTCTCCAGGCGACCTTTACAAAAGAAAATTGCTGCCAAAGGAACTGAAGGTAAACTTGATCAAGTATCTTGGAAGGGTGCATGCACTACAAGAGGACAACCCTGATTCTTATCTGCAGGGCATCCAGTGGAGTTGTTTGTTTAGAATGCTTGTCTGCCACAAGCATGTCCTAACCTGTGCTTTGCAGTCTGAGAAAGGTGACCCTGGGTATTAATGTTTAGCTTTCACAGCACTGGAGGCAGTGACTGAAAATTCACGTTAGCTCCATTTAGGATCGGTTAAGTCATCATAGCTCTTGGCAGAGCAGTCACATTGATAAGTTAGGCTATTCATTAATATTTCAGCACAAGCTAATCTAAAGACTTTAGCTTCAAAACTGGGTGAAGTTTAACATAAAAACAAAAACTCAGTGCGGTCTACGTACATTGTCAGTACAGAGAGAGTCTATCTACATTGTCAGTACAGAGAGAGTCTATATACATTGTCAGTACAGAGACAGTCTATCTACATTCCCTGACGTGTAACATCACAGATGGAACCTACCATGAGGGAAGAAGTGGAGGTGTCTTGCCAAGGCTTTGTCCAGCTCAAGGAATGCTTTAGTAAGAACAACTTCCAGATTGTCCTCCTCTGCTACAAGATCCCTGAAATAACACCAAAACACATTCAATCAATCAGATTCATTACCTGCCATCTCAATGGTCTCAGCCTGACCTCTTAAGAGATTTTGCAAGTATAAAAAGGATAAAAACTAAATTGAAGTGCATTTTTTTCCCAGTCCATTCAACAAACATTAGGCCCTAAACTGATCCTACAGGCCAATGCCCTGACTAAACACAGATCATAAAACCCAGCCAGATGACTTACTTAATGTACTTCTCCATGTACTTGTCGCAGAAGTCTGCCGCCTCAGGCCCTCCGTGGCCGTCGAACACGGCAAAGTAGAGGATATTGTCTGTCATCTGGGAGACCTGGAAGCGGTCCTCGTTCTCCCGCCGGTGGCCGATGAGCGAGGCGCAGCCCACCTTGGACAGGCTGACCTTGGGGATGGGCTTGCCGTACTTGATGGAGGGCGACAGGTTGATGGGCTCGTCTATGCGGTTGTCCCAGATGCCAAACGAGTCCCAGGTGGTAGGCTTGCCGCTGCTGTCCGGGTCGAAGCGCGTGTTGCTGGCCCGCAGCAGGCCCAGGTGGAGAGGCCGTTGGAGGGGGAGGTCATCCTGCAGGGGTAGGACACTCACTAGGGCTGTCTGGAGGAAACCCCTTTGTCGCATGGCCTGAGTCCCCCCCGACCGGGCCAGGTGGATGAGAGCGGAGGCTGACATGTTCACCAACCCAGCAAAAGCAGCAGACGATTCCTCGCGGGGAGAGAGATCCTCTGGCCAACAACACAGGTTACCCTAGAGCAGAGTCTTCTGGACTGCAAATAGGCTAACAATTGGGGAAGAATGATAGATGGCTATTAGATTGAATGTCAGCTTTCCTAAGCCTGCTGTGTTCTGCCAGCTATAGAGCGGCTGCGTTCCAATAGATGTCATGGGAATGGATGGTGGCTGGATTGATATTTCTATGTTTGTTGATGCAGGATACTCTCTCTGTCTTCCTGTGTCTCTCGACTCCATACAACAGAAAATACATGTGAAATAGCCTACTTAATTAAATCAAATGTTCTTCTCTATTCCATATGTAGGCCTAGCCACATCTTAAGATAGGTTACGTGGAACTTTATAGTGCAGTTTTAAGGCCTCGGTCATCATTGGTCTAACATGCCAAGCTGTAAGTGTCAGGGTGCTTCACTTGCTGTGTTGCCGACATTTCTTCTTTGTCACACCTGTCCTGAAGCATTCTGAACATTTGTCAGAATCAGTTGATAAAATAATGCAGTTCACTTATCGTTAACTGGTGCAGCTAAAGAGCATGAACACTAGACAGGAGTCAACAGCACTTGTTAATTTATTACAGCTGAATTAATAAATATCTAATTATTCAAAATATTTCAGAAGGCTCATTAACAGGCATGCACAAAAGTATACATAGATTGAAAAAAATAAATAATGATTGACAATGTTAACGTTAGTCCATTACGGCAGCGAATTTTTCTAATGTCAACACAAACTTGACCAACGCGCATGACGCAACACCATATCCCATAATGAACAAGCTAGCTTGCTAACTAGCAACCAAACAAGCTACTGCTTGGCTAACGTTAGTTAGATAGCTGCAGTGCTGTGCATAATGTTAACTAATAGTTTCGCCAACGACCCCTGTTTATTTCATCACACTAACATTAAATAGTAAGGATAGACGATAAAGTATTCCTAATTTGACACTATTGTTTAGCTCATTTGCTAGGTAGAGCTATGCTAACAGCAGCTAGCAAAATAATTCATGATTTGCGCAGCCTATCTCCCGCCCTTGGACAACAATCACATTTCTTCGGTATTTCTCTGCAGAAAATGTTGTATTCTTACCTTTAACTCTTTACAACGTCTTCGTATATGTTGCAAAAGCTGCACAGCGTACAGTTAAATTAATCAACAGTGTCCGTGTGTTGAGTGCTGAACGATATCAAACAAGAAGAGGAACTGCGCCTGTCACCCGCGCAGCGCGAATCAGCATGCTGGAAACATTTACGCCTCCCTCCCACCCGGTTGTCACTAGTTACCACAGCCACAAAGTCATTGGCTAAAATGAATGAAAACAGAAAATAGCTTTTTGGTCTTAATTTAAGGTTATGGTTAGGTATGAGGATAAGGTTAGGGAAAGGTTTAAAGTCAGATCTTAAGAATATAAATTGTAGAAATAGTTGGGGTTTAGACACAATTATGACTTTATGGATGTGGTAACTAGTAGCTCACTCTCTCTCTCACACACACACACACACACACACGTAGAGCCCAATATA
Source organism: Salvelinus namaycush (assembly GCF_016432855.1). Taxonomy (NCBI): domain Eukaryota; kingdom Metazoa; phylum Chordata; class Actinopteri; order Salmoniformes; family Salmonidae; genus Salvelinus; species Salvelinus namaycush. The sequence goes on along the minus strand of NC_052348.1, from coordinate 15,258,823 downwards.
GCCAACCTATGTGGACTACACTTTAGTCATCAGTCAATCATCACATCATCATGTTCTGCTGGGGAGACGGTTCGAGTGGACAGTTTGGTCTAAACTTTGAGAATGTGTCTGTTCCGATAGCAGGGAATATATTCTCTGATAAAGTCACAGAAATAGTTTGTGGGGAGCAACACACTTTATTTCTCACGGTAGATGGCAGGATCCTATCATGCGGGCGCAACTCAAAGGGACAACTTGGTAGACAGACGAAAAGAGATTCAAAACTACCAGGTAATAGATCATTTAATTATATCTGACTATTTGGGTGCAAGGATCGCTATGTAGGCTAGTTCAGATTAAAGCGCTGCTAAAAGGATGCTTGCTTCTGAATTATTTTATTCTTTATCATTATGGTAACATTTTCTGTAAACTATATTGTTCATAATTACAGATTATATTAAAATGTGTAGTAGCCAATATTTAGCCTAGTGAACTTTACCACAACTTTCAGAAATTGGTACGCTATCCCTCAATAAAACTACAACATCGGCTCACAGTTTCGTTTCAGTTTCGTTTCTCCATCCAAATCAGAGGAACGAAGGTGAACTGTTGCTATGTTCACAGGCATCATAAACAAATTATTAAAGTCAATCAAAACAATTGCACACCTCGGTGAACTCATTTATCATCAGGGTGTTAAACTGGCCTAGTGGCACCAGGGAATCCAAATGTAATGGTATTTAACCCTTTCCAAGACATGGGACTTCCAAATCAAACTGTGTTCTACCCGTTTCAGCCCCAGTGGAGGGTCTGGGGGCAGTGGTCTCTGTGGCTTGTGGTCAGGACCACTCTGTAGCTGTGTGCGCGTCAGGACAGGTCTACTCCTGGGGGGCAGGGGGTGAGGGACAGCTGGGCATCGCCCTTACTACTGTCTCCAAAGTCCCCAGGCCAAGGCAAGGAAACCTCAACTTCAACTTGAAATAGATCTTGATAGTGAAATATCATCCATGATTTACATTGTCAAGTAATGAGAGCTCTCTTCGATTCCACTGATCACTAACAAAGACAATATGTACTACATGTCTTCTTTTTTCTCACAGACCAGTTCCAATACCTTCGCCCTTGCCGATAACAGTGATACAGGTTGCTTGTGGAAATTCCCATTCTTTGGCCCTGACTAAAGGTATAACATACTGTACCTACTGATGTATCTCACACAGACTACATTCCATCTAAACTATGATAACCACATGCATCAGTTAGACTACACTTAGAAAAAATATGCTGTCTTGAACCTAAAAGGGTTATTCAGCAGTGAGATGATATTTACACAATTGGTTAGGAAAGAATGTAACTCTGGAATTGTTGTGATGTAATGGAATATGTAATTTCTTTGTCTTCTACAGGAGGACAGGTGTTCTCATGGGGTCTGAACAGTCATGGACAGCTGGGCCTGGGGAAGGGAGTCCATCTGCAGCCCATACCTTCCCTGGTGCTCTCCCTCACTGGAGTGCCAGTGACCCAGGTAGCAGCCGGAGGAACCCACACTCTGGCCCTCACCCTCCCAGGCCTGGTCTACTGCTGTGGGGCGAACAGGGCTGGGCAGCTGGGACTCAACCGTGTGGATGAGAAAGGTACTACGGCACTCTACCTCACTTCGTACGCTACTTGTATAAAAAGTTAATTTGAACTTGGATTCCTTTGTTATAACTACTAAGTCATTTTACAGATGTATTACAATGAGTGGGAACATTGCATGATGCTTGTATGATGCTTGTTCCCCCTGCCAGGCCGGTTCAACATCTGTGCTGTGCCTGCTCTCAGAGTCTTGGGGGTTTCCTTCATCAGCTGTGGAGAGGCGCATTCTGCTGTTCTCACCAAGGTATCATACTATTACTGTGGAGAGGGACACTGCTGTTCTCACCAAGGTATCATACTATTACTGTGGAGAGGGACACTGCTGTTCTCACCAAGGTATCATACTATTACTGTGGAGAGGGACACTGCTGTTCTCACCAAGGTATCATACTATTACTGTGGAGAGGCACATTCTGTTGTTCTCACCAAGGTATCATACTATTACTGTCTTTTTACTGAAGGCTCCAAGGGAGAAGTTGGTGTGAAAGGAGACAAATCCGACAGCAGTTCATTAAGTTCATAAAAAGTATTTAATGTCCTAAACAGTGGGCCCACTGGGAGATAGTTCTGCACACAAAGTCAGCATCCTCTGGAAGATACAATTCATCACATATTAGTAAATAAAGCCAGTTATACAAAATTACCTTGAACAGAGGTGAAAAACAAACGATCAAGTGTCTGGATACACAATGAACCATACAAGTTGTTATCTGAGTGCATGAATACAGTCTCATACTAAATGAGAAGTTACAGTTTATTACAGAATAGAAAGTCACAGGTTATACAGAATATGTCCTGATTATGGCTGTTAATATAGATCGAGCCTCAGAGCTACCAGAGTAAAGGTCATTCCAGTGTCGACCCTTCAATACTATTATACTGTCTCTTTAAGAAGTGATTAGGGCCCTGACCTGACCAGACCAGGAACAACTCTGGGACTTGACATGTAACAACTGGTTCTGGTTCTTTGTGGTCTTTAGGGTGGACAGGTGTTCACCTTTGGGGAGGGAAGCCGAGGCCAGCTTGGGCACAACGCATCAGCTAACGAACTCCTACCCAAACTGGTAGAGAGTATGGATGGACTGGTCTCACAGATAGCATGTGGCAGGTAATGACCAACAGCATAATGCTACTTATACACACATATAATAAACAGATAGGAAACCAACCTTGAACATTCTCAGTCTGACTGTGTTTTTGTCTTACTGTAACTCTGCCAGCCATCACACCCTGGTGCTGGGGTCCTCAGGTCAACTCTGGGCCTTTGGCAGTGGGGTCAAAGGTCAGCTTGGGACTGGCAACACAGAGGGCTGCTTGCGACCCACCTCAGTGCTGCTGAAAGGGGCTTCTGGTGGGGCAGAGACAGTCGTACTCAACGGTACCAGATACAATGTCTATTTAATTGTCTTGTCTTCTATTCTATTTTGTATTTGATTCTATTAAATTATATAATGCAGCTACATACTGACTCTGTAGTGTTTGGGTGACTGAATTAGAACACATACATAACGAGACTTGATGTCCCTACAACCTCTTCTTTTCTTTTTTTACCAGACATGAAGATATCAGTGGGATGGAATTCAAACTTCATTTACACCGCTGAGGTGATGTTTCTGACCTTTTATACCTCAATAATAGGGAGTCAGGAACATTCTAAATTTATCAAGCAGCTAATTCATGTTTGAGATATTTTAATTCATTATATTGCTTTATCTGCCTTTGTAGAGTTCTGAAAGAGAACAGCCAATCGGGAGGTTAGATGAAGCCAAGCTGCAAAAATGGCTGACGATGAAGCAAGGAAATGCAGAGGCTCAAAGGTTAATTTATTATTTACATTGAATATTAAAACATACAATCAACCGTAGACAAAGGTTCTTTGTTAGTTTAAAACATTTTTTCTAGCAAACTCAAAATGAAATTTAAAAAAACTATTTTTTTTAAAGTTGTATTTCTTATAGTATAATTGTACTGAAACATAAAATGTGTCCAAATTTGTTCCAACAGAGAAATATCCTTGATGTTCTCAACAAGTTCAAGTCTTGTGGCCAGTTTCACCAAAGCCAGGTAAGCGATTTTAAAATGGAAGGTTTGGATAGTTTATAATGAACACTGTGTGTGTACAGTATGTTGTGTCAATGATAATACTATACCCATGCTATTCCCTCTACCAGTGAGTCTCCATCAACTAAAGCTGTAGGAGCTTTGAGAGTGGACCTAGAGGCTGCTAGCCAGGCTTTTGATCAGCTCTTCAACATCCCATGGATCAGGAAATCAGCTAAGATTAACTCACTCTTCAAAGACTTAAACAAATATCAACAATATATTAAATATCAATATATATTTTGAATGGAGGATCATGACAGCATAATGTAACTCTCTTCATGTCTATATATATTCTCCATACAGGTAAATATATTGCCACTGGTGGACACTCTTCGCTGTTCAGCAGCTGTCATCAAGTCACCAGAGATCTTTATGATAGTACCCACAATCCCTCTTCTCCACGATGACCAGAATGTCATGAACATGGTCATGGCTTTAGCAATAGTTATCGATGAGGATCTGAATGAAACGCCCATGAAAATTTTAAGTAAATAACATCTGACCTTTTCAGTTTATCAGCAAATTTGGCATCAGTATCTTTTTGCAGAATTGTATTATAATAGAAGCATAGCTGACACTGTGACACATTACCATATATTATAAGATCTTATTTTTTTTGCACAGGCAATATAATTTACATATTTGGGACTTGTATTCTTGTACCATCTTATAGAAGAGTGGTGGTCCTCAATGGAGACAAACATCATGACTAAGCACATTCTGATGTGGAAGAATGCCCTGTCATTCATACTGATGAACGGTCTTCTGGCTACCCACAACCCCGGAGTCAAATTCCTGCTGGAAGCCCTCAAGTACCTCCACAGAGTCAGTGTTTGTGTCAATCATTTTTATAATCCTCCTGACCATTTTCTGTAGGTGCTGTCTGTCAGTATAGTTGATCATGCCCTAACAAACTTCATATTGTGAACTGTTCACTTCCTCATGTGCAAGGGACATGTGCAAATCTATTTTGATGCTGACATTATCTTATGTCAAAGGCAAACAAAAGGGCCGGAAGAACCCAGGAACTTCCAGCCAGTACCTTTTATGTGGAAGAGATCAACGGTAGTGTTATTCTATTGGAGGATGTGAAGCTTTGGCATTTTTGGTCAACAAGGGAGGTAATAAAATAACCAAATCATCTGTAAATTACTAAAATGTTAGAATGATAAAGTGGTGGAATCTGGTTTCACTTGTCCAGTTCTTTCAGTGCAGATTGATGGAATGAGACAACGAGATTGAACCCATGTAGACTATTGAGATGCACTTTCATTTTTCTTTTGTGTCACTTCTAGGACACAGAGGTGACACCAGTCATCTTTTGCCGTTACCCATTTGTGTTGAATCTGATCTCCAAGATGGCGATTTTCAACATTTTTGCACATTTTACAAAGGTATACTGTATTATTCCACTGGCTTCTTTATATCCTTTTATTGAATATTTGTTTTCAAGTATACCATAGCCGACCCAGTGGTTTCCAAAGACCAGTCTGTATATCACTCTAAATAGACCCTGGAGCTGACCCTGTATATAGCTTACTTACTTTCTCGTGTTCTTATTTCAATTTCTTGTGTGTTTATGTTCTACTTAACTTAAAAATGTGTATATATAGTACTACTGATATTGATTATTGCATTGTTGGGAAAATGCAAGCAGGAAAGTTCTTTCACTGTACTTGTGCACGTGACATACATTTTTTTTAAAACTAGTGTATATTTATATATTGCAGGTGGTTCACCAATTCACCCACTTGCTGACAGTGATGTGTCCTTCTGGAATGTTCCGAGACAACCCAGAATCTCCCCCTGCCCCAGTCTTCCAGTTGACCTTAAGGCGCCCGTCACTCATCGAAGACACCTTCAGACAACTGGGTGCTGCAGATCATGACTACTTCCAGAGAGAACTTGTGGTAAAATTATGACAACCTGAATTAGGAAGGACAAATGTTGTTAAAAGCTTTTCACAAGATGATGTTAGAACTAACAATGTTAGGGAGTCTCTATGGGGGTGGCACAGGGTTCAATTCTTGGGCCGACTCTCTTCTCTTTATACATCAATGATGTCGCTATTGCTGCTGGTGAGTCTCTGATCCACCTGTACGCAGACGACACCATTCTGTATACTTCTGGCCCTTCTTTGGACACTGTGTTAACAACCCTCCAGATGAGCTTCAATGCCATACAACTCTCCTTCCGTGGCCTCCAACTGCTCTTAAATGCAAGTAAAACCAAATGCATGCTCTTCAACCGATCGCTGCCTGCACCTGCCCGCCCGTCCAGCATCACTACTCTGGATGGTTCTGACTTAGAATATGTGGACAACTACAAATACCTAGGTGTCTGGTTAGACTGTAAACTCTCCTTCCAGACTCACATTAAACATCTCCAATCCAAAGTTAAATCTAGAATTGGCTTCCTATTTCGCAACAAAGCATCCTTCACTCATGCTGCCAAACATACCCTCGTAAAACTGACCATCCTACCGATCCTCGACTTCGGCGATGTCATTTACAAAATAGCCTCCAACACACTACTCAACAAATTGGATGCAGTCTATCACAGTGCCATCTGTTTTGTCACCAAAGCCCCATATACTACCCACCACTGTGACCTGTACGCTCTCGTTGGCTGGCCCTCGCTTCATACTCGTCGCCAAACCCACTGGCTCCAGGTCATCTACAAGACCCTGCTAGGTAAAGTCCCCCCTTATCTCAGCTCGCTGGTCACCATAGCAGCTCCCACCCGTAGCACGCGCTCCAGCAGGTATATCTCACTGGTCACCCCCAAAGCCAATTCCTCCTTTGGCCGCCTCTCCTTTCAGTTCTCTGCTGCCAATGACTGGAAAGAACTACAAAAATCTCTGAAACTGGAAACACTTATCTCCCTCACTAGCTTTAAGCACCAGCTGTCAGAGAAGCTCACAGATCACTGCACCTGTACATAGCCCATCTATAAATAGCCCAAACAACTACCTCTTCCCCTACTGTATTTATTTATTTATTTAGCTCCTTTGCACCCCAGTATTTCTACTTTGCAGATTCATCTACTGCAAATCTACCATTCCAGTGTTTTACTTGCTATATTGTATTTACTTCGCCACCATGGCCTATTTATTGCCTTTACCTCCCTTATCTCACCTCATTTGCTCACATTGTATATAGACTTATTTTTCTACTGTATTATTGACTGTATGTTTGTTTTACTCCATGTGTAACTCTGTGTTGTTGTATGTGTCGAATTGCTATGCTTTATCTTGGCCAGGTCGCAGAACTTGTTCTCAACTAGCCTAACTGGTTAAATGAAGGTGAAATAAAAATAAAATAAAAAAGAACTCAACCTAAACGCTCTTCTGATGCTTTATCCCTCAGGTTCAGTTTGTGGAGGACATGAAGCTGTCGCTCGTCAACATAAGGGACTTTTTCCTCCATGTGTTTAAAGAGCTGTTGGCATCAGAGTCTGAGATGTTCATGTACAACGACACCAAGACACTGGTCTGGTTCCCTGCCAAGGTAACAACTAGAATTAGGGAATTACGATGTCATTACTGTAGAATAAATCACTGCACTCTCAAGCAAATTCAAATTGGTGAGTAAGAAATGTTAGATTATTCAAAAAATTACCTAAATACATTTAGTCAGTTAATAGCAGAAAAAAAGAGATTCAACCATTACAGTAGTGCCACTGTCTACACTGTATCAATCAATATAGCAGTGTTTACAAGTATAATAACCATCACTCCCTACTCTCCCCCTGATGTACCAAAGTTTTATAATTCACAGCTAAAAGCTGAATTGCAGTATACAGACAACATAATACAACAAAGGAGATAAAAGTTATTTTAAGAAGAATGGTGCCTGCTCTTGTTTATTCTTGATCTCTGCCTTGACTCATGTGCCCCCTACCCTTACTACCAGCCCAGAGTGGAGGAGAAGAGCTACTTCCTGTTTGGTGTCTTGTGTGGCATGGCCCTGTACAACCACAATATTGTATACCTGCCCTTCCCTCTGGCCCTGTTCAAGAAGATGGTGGGGGTCAAGCCCTCACTGGAGGACCTGAGAGAGTTTGACCCTGTTGTGGGAGGGTACGTTTGTATTTTAGAATGTACATTTTAGCTTTGAATTAGTATCCCTTAGAAATTGATTAAAATGTTTCAACATTAATTTATTTTCATTGTAATTGAAGGAGTTTGCGGTACCTCTTGGAGGACTACACTGATGATGATGTTGAAGAAAACCTGGACATGACCTTCACCGTATGTATAATATTGTATTCAAACTTGAGCTGTGAAATATCCCAAGATACAGTATGTGAATAGTGGTAAAACTGTGTATTTTCATCAGGTGATCTGGGATGACCTGAAGGTGGAGCTTGATCCCAAAGAAACAGGAAAATCAGTCACAAGTTTTAACAAGTAAGGCTATAGCAACTTTTACCCCTACAGATGTAAGATCTTAATATGATCCCCCTGTTGCAGGAGAACTTTCCTGCAATACAGGACATTTTAAAAGTGTAGAATATATTTGAGGTTTAAAAAGGCTTCAGACTTGATTTTCCCTTACAAAAAATGTATCAACCCCTACAAAAATGTTAATTAATTATAATCCACATAATAATTCACATTTCCTGTTGCTGCAGGATTATTTTCCTGCTGTAGCAAACTGGCTCACATTACGGTCTATTGTCTGTAATGCATAATACAAGGTGGAAATTTTAGAAGTTAGAAATTACAACAAGCAGGCTTTCTGCTTGTTCTGTTTTCTGTTTTTAAAAATATTAAAATACCATTCATTATTTTGACAGGAAGCAGTTTGTTGATGCCTACGTGAACCTTGCCTTCAACCAATCAGCGGAGAAGGTATTTGAAGAGTTCAGGAGAGGCTTCTTCAAGGTGTGTGACAGGGACGTGGTGGAGTTGTTCCAGCCTGAGGAGCTCAGGGGAGTCATGGTGGGGAAAGAGGACTACGACTGGGACACGCTCAAACAGGTCTATATACAACCATCATTCATTACGGTACTCAGTATGGGGCTGGGTACTGACTTGAGAAATTAGGGCATAAATCAGTCAGTGTTGATGCATTTATATCAATGGGGGATTTGCTTTGATGTTCAAGTTATGGGTACGTATCTCAAGTTAGGACTGGGACTAGGAGATAATGTGTAATACATTGCCTAGCTATACATGGTGCTTTGTGACATACTGTGTGACTTTGAGTGGTGAATCGTTTAAATGACGTGTGAGTTTAATATTGTTTAATTATTGCTGCCATTTGTTTGGTTTGTATGTCCAGAACACTGTGTATGATGGAGAGTACCATGCCAGACATCCCAACATCGTCACATTCTGGGAGGCTTTTGAGGAACTGACAGACGACCAAAAGAAAGCTTTCCTCCGTAAGTATGGCACTAAATTGCTCTCGGTTGAGTAAAACTGGAGGAACCATACAGTCTTTCATAATGCTGGTTCAGGGTTTTGTCTGCATATTTGAACTTCCTGTTCTACAAGAGCATTTACAAACAAAATGTGTCTGAACACATTTGACATTTTAGTAATTTAGCAGACGCTCTTATCCAGAGCGACTTACAGGAGCAATTAGGGTTAAGTGCCTTACTCCAAAGCACAACAACATATTTTTCACCTAGTCGGTTCAGGGATTCAAACCAGCTACCTTTCGATTACTGGCCCAACGCTCTTAATCACTAGGCTACCTGCCGCACAATGACATTCACTACGTTTCTTCCCATTCCATCTACCTTTCACTCTCTCTCCCCTCCTTCTCAGTGTTCCTGACGGGCTGTGATCGCGCTCCCATCCTGGGCATGGACAAGATCCAGATGAAGGTAGCAGTCCTGCAGAATTCTACTGAACTACATTTCCCAGAATCCCTTACCTGCCACTTCCTACTGCTGCTCCCCATCTACCCCTCCAAGGAGATGCTGCTGGCCAGGCTCAAAGAGGCAGTGGCCCACAACAGAGGCTTCTGGAAGGAGTAATGGACACCATATACAGGCTCCTGCTGTGTTCATAATTTCATTCAATATGTTTCTTACATGTCAATATATCTCTTCAGTTTAGCCTAGGATTTTGGTTATAGCCGCCTTCTAGGTTCAGATTTGCCACTTTTTAAAAACTTTTAAATGTTGCCTTTTTCCTTGGCTTTTTCTATTGAAAATGTGAATTGCAAATCTAGGATATGTAGGCCTACATTATTATAGAAAAAACATTCCTTCACTTAATGTCTACTAATTCTGAGTGATATATAAAAATAAATTTTTTATTCAGTAATATACATTCAAGAGCCTACTTATTTATGCATGTTTTCTTTATTGATATAGTGTGGCATTTTATGTAATTCTACAATAGTGTGGCATTTGATGTAATTCTACATGTGTATATCCTTTTTTTCTGGACACGTCTGCATCTTTTGACATATATGTCTGTATCTTGTTTTATTGACGGACTAATTCTTTATGTATCTAATAAATAGAGATGATTAGTTCACCTCAAAGTGTTTTCTTTTATCAATGGGAACTGCTGTCAGCATTTTGATGCAGTGGTGTGGTTTCTCCAACAACGTGCATAACCTTCCCAGCTAGCACATAACGTTCCTAGAACCATATGTTTCTTAGAGCTTGGTGAGAGCGTGGTTGTCCTATGGTTTTGCATACAACTTTCCCATAACGTTTCCTCAGGGTTCTATTTAAATGAATGTTCTCAAATTGTTCAGAGAACAATGTTCTTCCATGGGAATTTCAGGACTTCAGCATAACGTTTTCTACAGTTTCTCATGTTCTATTTAAAGTAATATTCTCAGAACATTAGGGAAACTGTCATAAACATAATTCAAAGGATGTTGGAAGAATGTTATTTAAAAACATATTCCTTTCCGAGCATAAACAAAATTCTATATCTTGTTATGCGTGTTCGGGTGTGTTGGCTGCACCCACTAATTGGCCACACTTGATCTTAATGAGTGCTTGTTTCCTTTGAAATGGGGTCTGTTTGAATAGACTTAAATGAACAGCTTTCTATGAGTTCAAAAAACATGGCATGCATGCTCCATCCTAGTGGTGCAGTGGACTAATTCCATGGCTAGAGAGCAGAGAGATCATGGGTTTGAATCTCACTGACACCATGCAACATTTAAAAATGGTTTGCATGATTAATGCCTAAGCAAATCAATTGTGCTTGGAGTTCAAAACAGTTAACCTAAACTAGCAGTTATTAAAAGTCTTATTGAAACAGTATCAGGACATTTAATTACCATCAAATAACCTTTAATTTCTGTTCTCAATGGTAATAAAACCCCCAATTAACTCACAGGGAACCATATAATAACCTCCCTTTCAACCTAAAAATGTAAGTCCCCAGAACAGGCAAAATTTTTACTTCCACTCTCAGAATGTTTAAAATATGTTCAGTTTTAACTGTCAGGAAATGTATGGCTTCGTCTCCAGAACCAATGGAAAACAAAAAAACGTATGTCCCCACAACTTCCAAGGATCCAAATGTGCTAACTGGGGTGTTTGTTTGATTGAAATACTTTACCTGGCGCCTGTTCCGTTTGCTCAGGCCATTCCCATTGTGGCATAAGTTTCTGTTTGTAGAAAAATAACTCAAGTTTCGTTTTCGTTCCTTGCTGTTATTTCATATGGTGGCGTTCATCCCTTTCCCTTTCAGAACGCACTGACTCACTGGGCGCAGAAAGACCACACTGACCATCAAGATTAGCTGATTATTGATACGTTTAGAAGTTTTTTCGTGGGAAGATGTTTTCGAGGGGAGAGAACATCCGCGATGGCTTCGGTTTAGTAAAGTCGAATGGTTTGGTAAAGGCGAACACGGATAGTTGCCTAAATGTCATACTCACGAAATCTCCAATTGCGCATCTGTCCGCAGGTAATAAAGTGGTCGCGTTTATCAGAAGTAATGGGAAAGTGTCCTTCGCTTGCAGGATGCACGAGTATAAAGATGGGAGAAGGGTCACATGGAAACTGAGTAAGTACCTTTCCTATATGTTTTCCCGCAACACCATACAAAGAAAAAAAGGGTTCCAAAGGGGTTCATCAGCTGGCCCCATAGGATAACCCTTTTGGGTTCCAGGTAGAATCTTTTTGGGTTCCATGTAGAACCCTTTGTGGAAATGGTTTTACATAGAACCCAAAGGCGTTCTACCTGGAAACAAAAGAGTTTTCAGTTTTCCCATCCCTACTCAGACCACTCCCAAACAGTCCTAGCCAAATTCTTGTTTGAGAAATTGCTCTCTACTAGGAAGGTTTTTTATTTTTTTTATTGAAACCATTGAGTAAGGTACTTAATTGTTACCGAGAAATGATTTGATATTGAGATAAAAATGGCTGCATTGGACCTTTTTTAATATATTTTATTTCTATTTTATTTGTGTAGAGGGTGTGGAGTACAGGGAGAAGATTCTGGCTCTGAGTTGCGGAGATACCCATGTTGTTTTACTGTCTGAGGAGGGCAGAGTGTTTTGTCTTACCTCTGCCTCCAATGATCCCAGGTAGGTCTGGACAGAATGACACATCTCTATTTAGGCCTACTCACACAACGTTTTGATTCATCTGTCAATATTAGCAACTGAACATATTGAAATAGTCCCTTTTGATCTGTCTGTTTCTCTTGTGTTTTCTCAGACCAGTGGGTAACTTGAATCAGGTCATTCAAGTTGCATGTGGAGACCAGCATTCCATTGCACTAACCCAAGGTAAACAATCACATTCTAAATCACTCAGTTTGAGACGGGATATGATAGGAGGCTATCTGTGCTCTTTGAATGTCCTTTATACCAAATAGTCTCTAACTCTAGTACATAGATACTGGAGGAGATGGAGACCGGCACACTGTCAAAAGAATAAAAAAATAAACTGAGGCTTTAATGCTAAAATAATACACTGCTCAAAAAAATAAAGGGAACACTTAAACAACACAATGTAACTCCAAGTCAATCACACTTCTGTGAAATCAAACTGTCCACTTAGGAAGCAACACTGATTGACAATACATTTCACATGCTGTTGTGCAAATGGAATAGACAAAAGGTGGAAATTATAGGCAATTAGCAAGACACCCCCAAAAAAGGAGTGATTCTGCAGGTGGTGACCACAGACCACTTCTCAGTTCCTATGCTTCCTGGCTGATGTTTTGGTCACTTTTGACTGCTGGCGGTGCTCTCACTCTAGTGGTAGCATGAGACGGAGTCTACAACCCACACAAGTGGCTCAGGTAGTGCAGTTCATCCAGGATGGCACATCAATGCGAGCTGTGGCAAAAAGGTTTGCTGTGTCTGTCAGTGTAGTGTCCAGAGCATGGAGGCGCTACCAGGAGACAGGCCAGTACATCAGGAGACGTGGAGGAGGACGTAGGAGGGCAACAACCCAGCAGCACGACCGCTACCTCCGCCTTTGTGCAAGGAGGTGCACTGCCAGAGCCCTGCAAAATGACCTCCAGCAGGCCACAAATGTGCATGTGTCTGCTCAAACGGTCAGACACAGACTCCATGAGGGTGGTATGAGGGCCCGACGTCCACAGGTGGGGGTTGTGCTTACAGCCCAACACCGTGCAGGACGTTTGGCATTTGCCAGAGAACACCAAGATTGGCAAATTCGCCACTGGCGCCCTGTGCTCTTCACAGATGAAAGCAGGTTCACACTGAGCACATGAGCACATGTGACAGAGTCTGGAGACGCGCGTGGAGAACGTTCTGCTGCCTGCAACATCCTCCAGCATGACCGGTTTGGCGATGGGTCAGTCATGGTGTGGGGTGGAGTTTCTTTGTGGGGCCGCACAGCCCTCCATGTGCTCGCCAGACGTAGCCTGACTGCCAATAGGTACCGAGATGAGATCCTCAGACCCCTTGTGAGACCATATGCTGACACATGCACATTTGTGGCCTGCTGGAGGTCATTTTGCAGGGCTCTGGCAGTGCACCTCCTTGCACAAAGGCGGAGGTAGCGGTCCTGCTGCTGGGTTGTTGCCCTCCTACGGCCTCCTCCACGTCTCCTGATGTACTGGCCTGTCTCCTGGTAGCGCCTCCATGCTCTGGACACTACGCTGACAGACACAGCAAACCTTTTTGCCACAGCTCGCATTGATGTGCCATCCTGGATGAACTGCACTACCTGAGCCACTTGTGTGGGTTGTAGACTCCGTCTCATGCTACCACTAGAGTGAGAGCACCGCCAGCATTCAAAAGTGACCAAAACATCAGCCAGGAAGCATAGGAACTGAGAAGTGGTCTGTGGTCACCACCTGCAGAATCACTCCTTTTTTGGGGGTGTCTTGCTAATTGCCTATAATTTCCACCTTTTGTCTATTCCATTTGCACAACAGCATGTGAAATTTATTGTCAATCAGTGTTGCTTCCTAAGTGGACAGTTTGATTTCACAGAAGTGTGATTGACTTGGAGTTACATTGTGTTGTTTAAGTGTTCCCTTTATTTTTTTGAGCAGTGTATGTTTTATTGGGACATGCCTGAAAGTTCATAGTGCAGAAATAAAGGGTGAAAAAAAACTAAATCAGTTTGAGAAGGTTCACAATAGACATTTAAAATAAAACTACATTTATCACATACCTTACTTTAGATGGTAAAGTGTTCACGTGGGGCCAGAACTCCAGAGGACAGCTGGGTTTGGGGAAGGGAGAGCCCAGCACCTCGTCTCCCCAGCCTGTCAAGTCTCTGTCAGGGATCCCCCTGGCTCAGATCACCGCTGGGGGAGACCACAGCTTCGCCCTGACCCACTCTGGAGCCGTCGAACAGCGCCGGGCAGCTGGGACTGGGGGACACAATAGGTACTGTATACACAAATATTAGTTTGCTAATGTATTTTCATTAATAGTTGGTATCTTTTAAAGAAAAGTAGTACGTTTGATATGTTTGAAGCAGACGGTATGAGTAGATCTAATAATTTAATGTCAAATCATTATTTAGTCAAAAAAAGAAAAAAAAGACAAGGGGTAAAAAAATAGAAAAGAAATCGGTGAAATCTATTTTCTACAGACAGACCTGCTCCAGCTCCTGTTGATTGCCTGAATCTAAAGAAGACCATTGCTATTTCCTGTGGAGTGGAGCATACTGTTGTTCTGACAAAGGTTCTGACGTTTTTTACACAACAATATTTCCAACTGATACTATGTTTGTTCTCCCAGTACCATTAAGATCTAAAGAATGTTTGGACCAATGATGTCTTGCTGGTTGCCATCACATACAGTAGAAACATTCATATCAACAACAGGAGCCGAACACATCATCATGATAACTGTGTGAATGGGTTTTGTTCTAGGGAGGTTTAGTGTTCACATTTGGCTCGGGTCGATATGGACAGCTTGGACACAACTCTCTCAGAAATGAACTACGACCTCGACTGGTGGCCGAACTCTGGGGGGCAAAGGTGACCCAGATAGCCTGTGGAAGGTATGTAGTTACTAGATTGATATAAGTCATGTGAATCTCTGTACAATCATACATCCATTGATCTTTGTCTGACTATGTATCTTGGATGGTAAGATCAATCTTGGAGTGTCACTGGGTGTATTCTTGGATATATCCATTCTTAGGGATCACAGTTGATTTGTGATTTTTCCTTTACCTACAATCCTGTTTGTCAAGTCAGAAACCACACATTGGCGTTCGCGGGCTCCTTCAAAAAGATCTACTCATTTGGGCATGGAGAGCAAGGGCAGCTGGGAAATGGAGTCAAGATGGATCAGTCTGTGCCTCTGCCAGTACAGCTACCACAGGGCAGTTAAATCATTTATTTTCCTCTGCATAACGTGACCTATTTCAAACTCAATACAGTACTTAGGCAGAAATGTTGGTCTCTATGAAATGATAAAATTAAAGGTTTATAACATCGTGACTGTTTTGGGTAACTTTCAGACCACATTGATGACCTGCAAATTGAACAAACCTTTGCTGGAGGAAACCATTCTTTTGCCTTGTGCAGCTCCGCTAAGGTATTGCGTTTACGGTTAGTTTGTTCTGAGTTAGCCCTTTAACATTCTTTTAATACAGTGCGTCAAATTGTTATTACAGGAATCAGGAAAAGGGTTGAATGACTCCCGTGTTGAAAAAATGACTCAAACATTAGACAATGACATCATTGACAGATGGATCTTGCAATGTGACTCAACATCATGGGAGAAAATACAGAAGTAAGTACCCTACATGACCAAAAGTATGTGGACACCTGCTCGTCGAACATCTCATTTCAAAATCACGGGCATTAATATGGAGTTGGTACCCCCTTTACTGCTACAACAGCCTCCACTCTTCTGGGAAGGCTTTCCACTAGATGTTGGAGCATTGCTTCGGGGACTTGCTTCCTTCAGCCACAAGAGCATTAGTGAGTTCGGTTACTGATGTTGGGCGAATAGGCATGGCTCGCAGTCGGCATTCCAATTCATCCCAAAGTTATTCGATGGGGTTGAGGTCAGGGCTCTGTGCAGGCCAGACAAGTTTTTACACACTGATCTCAACAAACCATTTCTTTATGGACCTCGCTTTGTGCACGGGGGCATTGTCATGCTGAAACAGGAAAGGGCCTTCCCCAAATTGTTGCCACAAAGTTGGAAGCACAGAATCGTCTAGAATTGTATGCTGTAGCGTTAAGATTTCCCTTTACTGGAACTAAGAGGACTAGCCCGAACCACAGTTGGCACTATGCATTCGGGCAAGTAGTGTTCTCCTGGCATCCGTGTGATTCATCACTCCAGAAAGCGCGTTTCCACTGCTCCAGAGTCCGTTGGCGGTGAGCTTTACACCACTCCAGCCGATGCTTGGCATTGCACATGGTGTGCGGCTGCTCTGCCATGGAAACCCATTTCATGAAGCTCCCGACGAACACTTCTTGTGCTGATGTTGCTTCCAGAGGCGGTTTGGAACTCGGTAGTGAGTGTTGCAACCAAGATAAAAAATTTTTTTTACGCGCTTCAGCACTCAGCGGTCCCATTCTGTGAGCTTGTGTGGCCTACCACTTTGTGGCTGAGCCGTTGTTGCTCCTAGACGTTTCCACTTCACAATAACAGCGTTTACAGTTGACCGTGGAAGCTCTAGTAGGGCAGAAATTTGACGAACTGACTTGTTGGAAAGGTGGCATCCTCTGACAGTGAAACGTTGAAAGTCACTGAGCTCTTCAGTAAGGCCATTCTACTGCCAGTGTTTGTCTATGGAGATTACATGGCTGTGCTCGATTTTATACACCTGTCAGCAACCAGTGTGGGTGAAATAGCCAAATCCACTAATTTGAAGGAGTTTCCTCATACTTTTGTATATATAGTGTATGATACAAATAAACCTTGTCCCCAAGCTCAATACAAATAAACAACTCATGATGGTTGATAAGTGGACAAGGCAACACAAACATACATGAGTCAGTGACACAAAACAACTACTGAAAATATGAAGGTCTCAGGAAGTTACATACACGGAACTATAAGATTCTTCACATTTATTTTCAGGGAAATCACAGAAACATTCTCTTCTGCATCATGTTTAAATGGGAGCTTCCTGGACAAAAGGTAAGAACTCACTGCCTATCCATGAATGTTTTATCACATTATTGAATACTTTTTATTGTTGCATATTTAATAGTATTTCTTGGTCTTATTACTCTAGTTGTGACAAACATTACCAAACCTCACTGAAGCACTCTGGCCTGGACTTGTCATCCGCCCGAATGGCTTTTCAAAAGCTTGCAGAAAAGGACAAAGTTCTGGCTGAGGTATCATTTCATATATTATCTTTATGATCAGATACTTATTTTCAATACTTCTGTTTGTTGTCCTTGATATTCAATTTGACCAGTCATTGATACTGTAAGCCACGATAAGCCATTTAGTTGTGACCCACAAGCAATCCTGTCATGGTTCTAGGTTAAAAATGTCGTCCATCGCATACTCCTTCCCTCCCTGAGTAACGATCCCATTGGTGTGGAGGGTCTGAGGGTGTACCTCATCATCCCTGAGCTCTTGAGGGTTCTCCTAAAACAACAACGTGGCATAGACATTACTGAGGCCTTTGTGGCTACTGTTCTCAGACTGAACCCAGACAAGCTCCAGGTCATTGGTAAAGTCACCATCCATCAATACACGTCTTGTCTTTTATTTTATTCTCTTCTATTCTATTCTCTTCTGTTCTATTCTCTTTTTTTAGATACATGAGGTCATCTGTGTGCTCTTGTATCAACTAAACTCCAGGCTAATTCCAACAGAGGGCCTATGGTCGACACTGTCAGATTCCTTCTTCCGAACCGTGGTGAAAGCATTCCACTCATTGTCAGCAGAGTACCTTCAGCAGATGGCAGTCAAACGATGTGATCATGGAAAATCATTAAAGAAGACTTTTGGGCTTCTGCAAAGGCTTTATGATGTGGGTATTATTTGATCATTTCAAATATTGCTCATGGCCCCAAATCATTTTAAATGTTCACTGCACTGCATATTAATATTCTCTCTTGCATGTAGGTGAACAGCAAGAGACGCAGAAGAATCACAGTTGACACTTTCCATGTCAACAAAATCAGTTCTCTCTTTCAGTCTAAGCTGGTTTGTACAATACAGTGCATTTCATACACATTTCTGCAACAATCATTTAATGAAAAACCATGCAATGTTTTATTTCAGGTCCTGCAAATGATGCATAATGTCTACTTAGCATTTTCACCTCTCTCCAAACTCAGGTACTAGACTTAAATTCAGAACTGACAGAGCTGGTCTGGGATATCTCAGGAGAGGATGACACATATTGGATTGAAAGTGAGATGATATTGAGCAAAATAAAACGTTATAAGGTATTTATGTAATTTTCCAATCACTAGAAACATATTTGTATTTTAGCATAACAAATGCCTACGTAAACAATATATATATATTGAAAACTGGGAAATTACACTAGGTTGTATTTTGAGTGTAAAATCCCTTTACATTTTGCACTTTAGGATAACATATTCTGCCTCCTGAAGGACTACCCCTGTATCCTGGACACTGAAGCCAAATGTACAGTGTGGATGTATGCATTTGATCAGATCAAAGTAAGTACCTGCATTTTTTTAAACTACACTGTAAAAAATGACTCTTTTGATCAACCTTTAAAAAATCGCATCATGATGGAACAACAACAACCAAAAAACGAAAACCCATGTTTTTTTCTTTATTATCTTTTACCAGATCTAATGTGTTATATTGTCCTACATTAATTTCACATTTCCACCAACCTCAGTGTTTCCTTTCAAATGGTATCAAGAATATGCATATCCTTGCTTCAGGTCCTGAGCTACAGGCAGTTAGATTTGGGTATGTCTTTTTAGGCGAAAATTGAAAATAGGGTCCAATCATTAAGAGGTTGAACAAATGACCTGGAATGACATTCACTCTCAGGGATAGCCAAAAATAACAATCTGCAAGTCACGCCCCCAATAGTCCACCCCTCCAACTCATCTGATAGGCTGCCACCGCTACATTGCTCCCACTGCTATGAGGTGTTGAAAGCAATTTAGATGCTTTCATTCAATTCAAAAATCACATTGCTCTGTCAAATTCGTTATGTGATTTCAGACAAATTGAATAGAAAACTTAAGATGAACAACAGTGCCTTGCCACTTTTTTACAGTGTATGTTAGACATTATCCAGATTGAAGTTGCTGGGCATAAGGCAAATTGAATTCACTAAAAATGTAATATTTTTGCTGTTCTGCCAAAATGTTTTCTCTAATATTCACATACCTTTTAATAATCGTATCCAAGGATTGTCATGAGGACATCGAATACGGTTGGCTTTGTGACAAAACCGTTAAGGTGGACCGGGAAACACTTCTGGATGATACCTTTCAGCAACTGCGAAAAATGACTTGCCACATGGTGGCTTTAAAGGTAAGTGTTGTGCTTTTCTGTATTTTGGAGAATCTGGTAGCTTTCTGTGTGACTATTTAGATTAGTCATCTCAAGTGCTCTAAACTGTTTTTGTCTCCAGGTGAAGTTTCAAGCAGAGAATGGTGTGGATGAAGGTGGTGTTTCACTGGAATTCTTCAGCCTCCTGGGGAGGGAACTTCTGACAATGGAACCAAAGACACTGGAGGTTTACGAGTCTGGACTAGCGTGGTTCACAACAGATGTACGTTCCATATTCAGTTACATATTGTTCCCAGATTTAACTCAATATTTCCCCACAATTTTATTTACTAACTTAGAAATATCCATTCTTAGAAATTACAATTATGGTACTGTTATTATACTATTAAATATTTGTAATATTTAACGGCTTGTGGCATTGTATTTATTTATTTATTTTTATCCATAGGACGGCGGTATCACTGATGAATTCTACTTACTTGGGCTACTCTGTGGGAAGGCCCTGTTTAATCAGTGTGTTCTGAACCTCTGCTTCCCTCTGGCTCTCTTCAAGAAGCTTCTGGGTCTGACTACAACATTGGATGACCTTAAAGAGCTGTCTCCAACTGAAGCAAGGTACAATTATTCTGCTGAAAAAGAAGGGGGGTCCATAATGTATCTTCATCTCTTCAACTGCTGCTACAGTACAGTGTAAAAGTAGAAAGTCTCAAAACACCATGATTGTGTAATGAAACCAGGAAAAGTAGTGCACCTAAGATGAGATCTGGTGTTTAGAGGGGGTTTGAATGTAAACCCAATGGAAGTGTTTTGATGCACAGAATGTGTTTTAAAACAGAAATGAAGTACTCTGAAACACCCAAAGTGGTTCTTCAACCTGAATATTTGTGTTTTTAAGAGAGTGTTGTGAAAACACTTTTTAGGGTTTCAATGCATGTAAAAGGAAGCATCAAAACACAAAAACGATGTTTCCCATACAATCACTGGTTCAGAAATGCAAACGGTTTATATCCTAAATATTGATTGATGATAAGGGCCTATGGAGAATATCTTTTTTGAATTCTTTTGTGAATGCTTTATTTAGACAGGTTAGAAACAGGAGGGGAGGTAAGATGGTACATTTCGTATGAATTTTACCCACTCAACTACGCAGCCACACTGTAAGAAATTATTCTGGGGGGAATTGAAATTGACAAAAAAAAGACCAACATATACTTTATAAAAATGAATGCAAGTCGTGCCGAGCCCATGTCTTGCGATAACGTACCTGGCCAAGACATGTCACCCCTCTCCCCATCGAAGACCGGGGTTAAATTCCCCGCTCCAACCCTTCAATCTGTTTCTCCCACCTATCTGTATCTCCTCTGTCATTTCATAACCGTCTCAATAAAGTGTAAAAATACCCCCCAAAAACTTTTTTTTTTTAAATGTATGTAAGTCGTTTCAATGATTTGTTAATGTCATTTGACCAAAATAATGTATGAATAAATCCAACTTAATATGTTTCTTAAAATGTAGGTATCTTTCATGAGGATAACCAAAACATTTCACGATGATGTTTCAATACTCGTGCAAAATTAAGATTTTGTCTCCTTCAAGTTGGTGGCAGCTCAGTTGCCACTAGTTTGGGTGTAACAAAGCACATAATTTTAACAGTGTAGTTGTTTTACAGATATACTCTTATCTCCTCATATCACATTTATGCTGTTTTTGTTTAAAATTAGCTGCTTGCAGTATGTGTTGGATGAAGATGAGGAGGTTGTTGAAGCGCTGGATTTGGTTTTCATGGTAAGAGAGAATTGATACCTTTAGCTGTTTTTGGTAGCCTACACAGGTAATCCCAGCTGATGCAGTACTAATCTTTATTGTCTTTTGAAGGACAAAGGGCAAGAACTGATACCAAATGGAGAGGAGCGCCCAGTTACCATGGTCAACAGGTATATTTGATGACAGTAATCTTATCAACATATGAATCTCTTGAATTAACTAAATGATTCCACAGGAAGTGTTCTGAACTCATAAATAAACATTGGTCTGCCATATATCATTCACAGGAAGAAATATGTTGAGTTGTACGTTGACATGAAGCTCAACAAGTCGGTGCAGATTCAGTTTGCAGACTTTGAGAAAGGCTTCCACAAAGGCTGCCCTATACAGACATGGAGGATGTTTCTACCTGAGGAGCTGATGACACTTCTACAAGGAGATGACAACTACGAGTGGGACAAGTTGAGAGAGGTAAAGTTCTACCTGTTTAGATACGTAATAAGAGTACATAAGTCACTATAATTTGACATGTATGGTAGCCTATATAGCAGCTCTGTAGTCAGAGTACCAGACTTTTTAGCTAACATTCCACTCCAAATGACATGAGTGGCAAGGAGTAGAATGTAATAGCTGAACAGAGACAGTAACCAGGCTAGCAGCTCTATGCTCCCGTGGTTAAATCTGGTCCCATCATGTGTGGGCTATATAGTCTATGGCTATAATACAGTGGCATGGTCTACTGTACATGCAGTTGTTTCGTTATGTTTTTCTCTGCACTAACAGAATGCCGAGTATCAAGGATATAGGCCCGCAGATGACATCATCCAGAACTTCTGGAGTGTTTTCACAGAGTTCTCAGAGGAGCAAAAGAAGAAGTTCCTAAGTGAGTTAACACAATTATGTTAACTAACTTCAATGGGGCAATCTGCAGTTGCTACATCCATTTTTGGACTTACAAATGAATGTACCCATTGATCCTTGGAGAATATACAGTTGAAGTCAGAAGTTTACATACACCTTAGCCAAATACATTTAAACTAATTTATTCACAATTCCTGACATTTAATCCTAGTAAAAATTCCCTGTCTTAAGTCAGTTAGGATCACCACTTTTATTTTAAGAATGTGAAATGTCAGAATAATAGTAGTGATTTATTTCTTTCATCACATTCCCAGTTGGTCAGAAGTTTACATACACTCAGTTAGTATTTGGTTGCATTGCCTTTAAATTGTTTAACTTGGGTCAAATGTTTCGGGTAGCCTTCCACAAGCTTCCCACAATAAGTTGGGCGAATTTTGGCCCATTCCTCCTGACAGAGCTGGTGTAACTGAGTCAGGTTTGTAGGCCTCCTTGCTCGCACACGCTTTTTCAGTTCTGCCCACAAATTTTCTATAGGATTGAGGTCAGGGCTTTGTGATGGCCACTCCAATACCTTGACTTTGTTGTCCTTCAGCCATTTTGCCACAACTTTGGAAGTATGCTTGGGGTCATTATCCATTTGGAAGACCCATTTGCGACCAAGATTTAACTTCCTGACTGATGTCTTGAGATGTTGCTTCAATATATCCCCATAATGTTCCTTCCTCATGAAGCCATCTATTTTGTGACGTGCACCAGTCCCTCCTGCAGCAAAGCACCCCCACAACATGATGCTGCCACCCCGTACTTCACGGTTGGGATGGTGTTCTTTGGCTTGCAAGTCTCCCCCTTTTTCCTCCAAACATAACGATGGTCATTATGTCCAAACAGTTCTATTTTTGTTTCATCAGACCAGAGGACATTTCTCCAAAAAGTAAGATATTTGTCCCCATGTGCAGTTGCAAACCATAGTCTGGCTTTTTTATGGCTGTTTTGGAACAGTGGCTTCTTCCTTGCTGAGCGGCCTTTCAGGTTATGTCGATATAGGACTAGTTTTACTGTGGATATAGATACTTTTGTACCTGTTTCCTCCAGCATCTTCACAAGGTCCTTTGCTGATGTTCTGGGATTGATTTGCACTTTTCGCACCAAAGTATGTTCATCTCTAGGAGACAGAACGCGTCTTCTTCCTGAGCGGTATGACGGCTGCGTGGTCCCATGGTGTTTATACTTGCGTACTATTGTTTGTACAGATGAACGTGGTACCTTCAGGCATTTGGAAATTGCTCCCAAGGATGAACCAGACTTGTGGAGGTCTACATTTTTTTTTCTGAGGTCTTGGCTGATTTCTTTTGATTTTCCTATGATGTCAAGCAAAGAGACACTGAGTTTGAAGGTAGGCCTTGAAATACATCCACAGGTACACCTCCAATTGACTCAAATGATGTCAATTAGCCTATCATAAGCTTCTAAAGCCATGACATCATTTTCTGGAATTTTCAAAACTTCTGACCCACTGGAATTGTGATACAGTGAATTATAAGTGAAATAATCTGTCTGTAAACAATTGTTGGAAAAATTACTTATGTCATGCACAAAGTAGATATCCTAACTGACTTGCAACAACTATAGTTTAACAAGAAATTTGTGGAGTGGTTGAGAAACGAGTTTTAATGACTCCAACCTAAGTGTATGTTAACTTCCGACTTCAACTGTACCTTATTAGTTCCTCATTGGCGTACCCCATCAGAACCCAAAATATAAGCTTGTTTTTCTCCAATGTTTGTAAACAAAGTAAAGGTAAACAAACACTTTTATAGACTCAAAACATGGTTAAAACTATTTTGGATGGTCAGTCCTTTCATCCATAGCTCTGTCTATGAATTTGAGGGTGGTTAAATTTCTCCCATCCTTCAGCTTTATACCGACACATTGGCGGAGAGGATGCTTTGTTATTGTTTCAACTGCTGATTGCCCCTTTAAGTAAATCATTGTAGCACTCCACAAATGCTTGGTCAGTTTATCATTCCTCCCCTCTCATTTCTAACTTCTAGCTTTTCTGACTGGAACGGACAGACTGCCCAGAGGTCGAAGTCTCTCCAAACTGCAGATGCAAATCACGTCCTTGGGCAGCACTGACGCTGATGAATATTATCCGAAAGCACAAACGTGCTCTGTGACATTTATGCCTCCCTAACTACAGCAGTATCGACACACTACAGGAGAAACTTCTCCATGCTATCACCCACTGTGATGTGTTTGGAGATGCTTGAAATGGGAAGCATGTTACTAGTAGCCTAGCAGTTTGATTTTATCTATGTCTGTCAATATTATGATTTTATTTAGTCAATGAAACACATTCAGAGCTAACAACTGAAAGTATTCAGACATTAAGAGCAGTCTTTATAAATGTAAACTTTCATAAACGCTTAATGTTTTTTCCAGTGAAACCACTGTTAATATAAACATCTACGCCTCCTCCGGACCCCTCGTAGCCTAATGTGCTGTTGATTGGCCAAATAATTATGAACTAAATGAATGAAAGCCATTCATACTTTAATGATCAAACAGTGGAGTAAATTGAGAGCTCTTTATCTCTTTACAGATTGGCTGTGGGTATGAATTCTTAGGAACCCTCTTTCGGAAATGTTTGAATTTTAGCTAACCTTAACCCTTTTTCTAACCTTAACCTAATTCTCCTAATCTGCTACATTAATTATCCTAATTTGCTGTGTAAATTCTCCTAATCTCCTACGAAAAGTAAATTCTGTCAATTCTGACATAAACTGTAGGATATTCCATCTTGACAAAAAAAAACTTTTCCTGGTAGCTAAAGGTCCGAAGATTCTGAGCATGTGCGTAATTCTCTACTTTACGCACAGTCTCTGCTACAGTTTGGCTGCCCAGAGAACAGGACACTCAGGTGAATGGTGCTTGTTTAGTAAACTTAGATCAGAGCTGAATCAATGTATGCAAGATCACATATGATAGTATTCTACGTAACAGAATCAAATATAATAGCATACAGGCTGTAGCTACATAAGAGGACAAATTAAAATAAGATCAGCTTTAATATTGCAGATAGATTGTGGCTTCTATCAATGTAGTTGTCTGCATCATTTCCAATCCACCATATATTTTGGGGGTAAATACAGTATATATATATATATATTTTTTTATCTCTAACCCTACCACCCCTCCCCTAATTGGAGTAAACTAATGGACAACAACACTTAGGCTTCTACTTCCAGTTTATACATACAATATACATTTTATGGAAACAGTATATTTTACATTAGTTATCTTTTGTTTGTTTTTAGTCCCATCCTTCAGCTACCCTCATCCCATCCTATCTATCTCTGAAGACCACCCAGTTGGATTTCTATTTGCCATATATTTTTTAAAACTGTGCTGTGTAGGGCCTGAACTTATTGTTGAGAGTTAGAATAGTAGAATACATATTGTGCAATTTGGCAGTTTTCCTCTTGTTATATGTCACTCAATTAGCCCATGTTAATTCATATTTTACAGATTGGTACATTAGCTATCTAAACTTGTACATTTTAGAAGACACTCTTATCCAGAGCCATTAGAGTTAATTAACTTGCTTAAGGGCACATCAGCAGATTTTTTTTTACCTAGTCGGCTCGGGGATTCAAACCACCATCCTTTCGGTTACCGGCTCAATGTTCTTAGCAGCTAGGCTACCTGCTACCATGTAGTAATCATGGCCAAATTACTGACCAGGCACACAGGCGGCCCCCATTGTTTTGGTTAGTTGCTCTCACTCAGATATCATGTTAACATGACATAAGTCATGGTAAAATGTGTAGAATTGCAGGAAATTAGCTGTGAAACTGCGAAAAAATACAAGTTCTGTAAAGCAAATGTATTTGTTTACCTTTTGTTAATAAAATACTTTTTCTGTTTACAGATTCCTCTGTATATATTTAATTATAGTTTTTAATCCTCCCAGTGCTGAGTTGATGTGTAGTGGCTAATTGTATAGCTAATAGGCTCTGTGTTTGTAGATTGACTGAGGTGAATGACGCTACAGCAACAAACGTGATAACGGCTGGGGGTAATTTTTGCTTGTTTTTGCTTTTTTCCAAATAGCATTTTAGAGTTTTTAAATGGTATAGAAATGCAGTATAGAACGTCTATGGTGTGTTTGCGTCCACATGCCCACCTCCATTCCCAAATAATGTTCCCTTACTTGGCAACTTGTTCCCAATCATCACGTCTCCCACCTTCATCATCGCCTGGCTGTAGGGTCTCATGTAGGGGTCCACACTCAGGAACACAGCCTCCAACGGTGGGTGTATTCATTAGTGAACACTGTACCAAAACGTTTGCAAACGGAAAACATTTTGCAACAAAAATGTGTAATTTGTTCTTAGGTGTATTCATTAGTGCACACCGTTTTGCCAAGAATATACATTCTGATTAGTCCCTCCCCGTTTCGGTGCAGATAAACTGTTTCTAATACAAATGTATTAACCACAGGTTATCAAGTCATTTCACATAACATGGAACGTGTTAGAATTGCAAAAGGAAAAAGTTAGATAGTTAGAATACATAATGTGCAATTTTGAAACTTGGTTGTTCATTGGCAGTTTTCCTCTTGTTATATGGCTGGGGTCATTTTTTCTTTTTTCCAAATAGCATTTTTTTGTTTTTAAATCGTATAGAAATGCAGTAAATGAGCTTCAACTTCAGACCTCACTAAAATTCAGACCCTGGCTATGGCCCTTAATACCATAGTAGGATTATAATGTTACTATAAGACAAAAAAACACATCGGGTCTTTAGCTTTGGGGAAGAGGGTTTCAGGTTGGTGGAATGGGGCTGGCAGTTCTCCCTTACCACATCTACACCTGGCTATCAGCAGAGCCTTGTCTGGCAGCGAAACAGTTCACTCAGCCTCCTTTACTGCTTTAAAAAAAACAAACATAGCTGATATGACTGACTTGCTTAAAAACAAATGTGGTTTCTACTGACAATTGAGATGTACAAACTATGGTATAAGGGAACGACGAGCGGATAAGAGCAAACTGATATGTGACACATACTGATGCCAAAATGACATGCAATTTTATATATATATATATATATATATATATATTTTTTTTTAAAGCTAAACAGGTGAGCCTCAAAACTGGTGGGATCCAATACATTTTGTACATAAAACAATCTAGCTAATATGATCGCCGATGACTAACGTTAACCACAAGCACACATAGCGCGCGCGCAGGGTGGACTGCGTCATTAGTAATGTAACGCCAGGCATCACCTTAACCTTCACATCATCATGTTCTGCTGGGGAGACGGTTCGAGTGGACAGTTTGGTCTAAACTTTGAGAATGTGTCTGTTCCGATAGCAGGGAATATATTCTCTGATAAAGTCACAGAAATTGCTTGTGGGGAGCAACACACTTTATTTCTCACGGTAGATGGCAGGATCCTATCATGCGGGCGCAACTCAAAGGGACAACTTGGCAGACAGAGGAACATAAATTCAAAACTACCAGGTAAGACATCAATGAATGCTATCGGAATATGTAGCCAGAATTTGCAGAATAAATGCAGATTATAATCAAGTTCTTATGTAGGCTAATTTGAAAAAAGTGCTACTGGAAAAGTACGTTTGTTTGACTCTGAATCAGTTTATTATTTTTCATCACTACCCCCAAATATTTTAGTGATATTGTTCATAATGTCAGATTGTATAATGTTTCGTTTCTGCTGAGTTTAACGACAACTTTCAGAAACTGACACCCCTCAATAAAACTACTGCACAATAGGCGCTCATGGTTTGGTTCCAGTTTCGTTTCTCCCAAAGTAGAGAAACGAAAAAAAAAAATCCTATAAAATACACACTGGGATCGAACTTGACGTCATCCTCAAGATGACTCGGATAAATTGTTGATTAACTCCTTCATGCATTAAATTACATCTTATCAATGTTCTAGCATTTAACCCTTTCCAGGACAAGACAGGACTTCCAAATAAAACGTTGTCTAATCAAATCAAATTGGATTTGTCACATGCGCAGAATACAACAGATGTAGACTTGTGTGTGTGCCTGTGTTCTACCCGTTTCAGCCCCAGTGGAGGGTCTGGGGGCAGTGGTCTCTGTGGCTTGTGGTCAGGACCACTCTGTAGCTGTGTGCGCATCAGGACAGGTCTACTCCTGGGGGGCAGGAGGTGAGGGACAGCTGGGCATCGCCCTTACTACTGTCTCCAAAGTCCCCAGGCCAAGGCAAGGAAACCTCAACTTCAACTTGAAATAGATCTTGATAGTGAAATATCATCCATGATTTACATTGTCAAGTAATGAGAGCCCTCTTGGATTCCACTGATCACTAACAAAGACAATATGTACTACATGTCTTCTTTTTTCTCACAGACCAGTTCCAATACCTTCGCCCTTGCCGATAACAGTGATACAGGTTGCTTGTGGAAATTCCCATTCGTTGGCCCTGACTAAAGGTATAACATACTGTACCTACTGATGTATCTCACACAGACTACATTCCATCTAAACTATGATAACCACATGCATCAGTTAGACTACACTTAGAAAAAAGGTGCTGTCTTAAACCTAAAAGGGTTATTCACAGTCCTCATACGAGAACTCTTTGGAGAACCCTTTTTGGTTCCAGGTAGAACCCTTTTGGGTTCCATGTAGAACCCTTTTTTCAGAGGGTTCTACATGAAAACCAAAAGGGTTCTACCTGGAGCAAAAAAGGGTTCTACCTGGAACCTAAAAGGGTTATCCTGTGAGGACAGCCGAAGAACCCTTTTGGAACTATTTTTTTCTAAGCGTGAACATCAAAAGGACAGTGAGATGATATTTATTAGGAAAGAATGTAACTCTGGAATTGTTGTTATGTAATTGTAATGTAATATGTAATTTCTTTGTCTTCTACAGGAGGACAGGTGTTCTCATGGGGTCTGAACAGTCATGGACAGCTGGGCCTGGGGAAGGGAGTCCCTCTGCAGCCCATTCCTGCCCTGGTGCGCTCCCTCACTGGAGTCCCAGTGACCCAGGTAGCAGCCGGAGGAACCCACACTCTGGCCCTCACCCTCCCAGGCCTGGTCTACTGCTGTGGGGCGAACAGGGCTGGGCAGCTGGGACTCAACCGTGTGGATGAGAAAGGTACTACGGCACTCTACCTCTCTTCGTACGCTACTTGTATAAAAAGTTAACTTGAACTTGGATTCCTTTGTTATAACCACTAAGTCATTTTACAGAAGTATTATGAGTGGGAACATTGTATGATGCTTGTTCCCCCTGCCAGGCCGGTTCAACATCTGTGCTGTGCCTGCTCTCAGAGTCTTGGGGGTTTCCTTCATCAGCTGTGGAGAGGCGCATTCTGCTGTTCTCACCAAGGTATCATACTATTACTGTGGAGAGGGACACTGCTGTTCTCACCAAGGTATCATACTATTACTGTGGAGAGGGACACTGCTGTTCTCACCAAGGTATCATACTATTACTGTGGAGAGGCACATTCTGCTGTTCTCACCAAGGTATCATACTATTACTGTGGAGAGGGACACTGCTGTTCTCACCAAGGTATCATACTATTACTGTGGAGAGGGACACTGCTGTTCTCACCAAGGTATCATACTATTACTGTGGAGAGGGACACTGCTGTTCTCACCAAGGTATCACACTATTACTGTGGAGAGGGACACTGCTGTTCTCACCAAGGTATCATACTATTACTGTGGAGAGGGACATTCTGCTGTTCTCACCAAGGTATCATACTATTACTGTGGAGAGGGACACTGCTGTTCTCACCAAGGTATCATACTATTACTGTGGAGAGGGACACTGCTGTTCTCACCAAGGTATCATACTATTACTGTGGAGAGGGACACTGCTGTTCTCACCAAGGTATCATACTATTACTGTGGAGAGGGACATTCTGCTGTTCTCACCAAGGTATCATACTATTACTGTGGAGAGGGACACTGCTGTTCTCACCAAGGTATCATACTATTACTGTGGAGAGGGACACTGCTGTTCTCACCAAGGTATCATACTATTACTGTGGAGAGGGACACTACTGTTCTCACCAAGGTATCATACTATTAATGTGGAGAGGCACATTCGGTTGTTCTCACCAAGGTATCATACTATTACTGTGGAGAGGCACATTCTGTTGTTCTCACCAAGGTATCATACTATTACTGTCTTTTTACTGAAGGCTCCAAGGGAGAAGTTGGTGTGAAAGGAGACAAATCCGACAGCAGTTCATTAAGTTCATAAAAAGTATTTAATGTCCTAAACAGTGGGCCCACTGGGAGATAGTTCTGCACACAAAGTCAGCAACCTCTGGAAGATACAATTCATCACATATTAGTAAATAAAGCCAGTTATACAAAATTACCTTGAACAGAGGTGAAAAACAAACGATCAAGTGTCTGGATACACAATGAACCATACAAGTTATCTGAGTGCATGAATACAGTCTCATACTAAATGAGAAGTTACAGCTTATTACAGAATAGAAAGTCACAGGTTATACAGAATATGTCCTGATTATGGCTGTTAATACAGATCGAGCCTCAGAGCTACCGGAGTAAAGGTCATTCCAGTGTGTCGACCCTTCAATACTATTATACTGTCTCTTTAAGAAGTGATTAGGGCCCTGACCTGACCAGACCAGGAACAACTCTGGGACTTGACATGTAACAACTGGTTTTGGTTCTTTGTGGTCTTTAGGGTGGACAGGTGTTCACCTTTGGGGAGGGAAGCCGAGGCCAGCTTGGGCACAACGCATCAGCTAACGAACTCCTACCCAAACTGGTAGAGGGTATGGATGGACTGGTCTCACAGATAGCATGTGGCAGGTAATGACCAACAGCATAATGCTACTTATACACACATATAATAAACAGATAGGAAACCAACCTTGAACATTCTCAGTCTGACTGTGTTTTTGTCTTACTGTAACTCTGCCAGCCATCACACCCTGGTGCTGGGGTCCTCAGGTCAACTCTGGGCCTTTGGCAGTGGGGTCAAAGGTCAGCTAGGGACTGGCATTACGGAGGGCTGCTTGCGACCCACCTCAGTGCTGCTGAAAGGGGCTTCTGGTGGGGCAGAGACAGTCATACTCAACGGTACCAGATACAATGTCTATTTAATTGTCTTGTCTTCTATTTTGTATTTGATTCTATTAAATTATATAATGCAGCTACATACTGACTCTGTAGTGTTTGGGTGACTGAATTAGAACACATACATAACGAGACTTGATGTCCCTACAACCTCTTCTTTTCTTTTTTTACCAGACATGAAGATATCAGTGGGATGGAATTCAAACTTCATTTACACCGCTGAGGTGATGTTTCTGACCTTTTATACCTCAGTAAAAGGGATACTGGAACATTCTAAATGTCTCAAGCAGCTAATTCATGTTTGAGATATTCAACTTTATTATATTGCTTTATCTGCCTTTGTAGAGTTCTGAAAGAGAACAGCCAATCGGGAGGTTAGATGAAGCCAAGCTGCAAAAATGGCTGACGATGAAGCAAGGAAATACAGAGGCTCAAAGGTTAATTTATTATTTACATTGAATATTAAAACATACAATCAACCGTAGACAAAGGTTCTTTGTTAGTTTAAAATATTTTTTCTCGCAAACTCAAAATGAAATAAAAAAACATTTATTTTAAAGTTATATTTCTTATAGTATAATTGTACTGAAACATCAAATGTGTCCACATTTGTTCCAACAGAGAAATATCCTTGATGTTCTCAACAAGTTCAAGTCTTGTGGCCAGTTTCACCAAAGCCAGGTAAGCGATTTTAAAATGGAAGGTTTGGATAGTTTATAATGAACACTGTGTGTGTACAGTATGTTGTGTCAATGATAATACTATACCCATGCTATTCCCTCTACCAGTGAGTCTCCATCAACTAAAGCTGCAGGAGCTTTGAGAGTGGACCTAGAGGCTGCTAGCCAGGCTTTTGATCAGCTCTTCAACATCCCATGGATCAGGAAATCAGCTAAGATTAACTCACTCTTCACAGACTTAAACAGATATTGTCGTGGAAAATCGGTTCAAATATAACACTTATAAGAACTTGTGAAATCAAATAGGCTTTTAATACAGATTATAGCAAGCCTGGAATGGTCCGCGGAACACACACCGCTTCCCAGCCCCGGCTCCAGTCTTTATACACATATAGCATATGGGTCCAACCCATATGCAAATAAACATTATTCCCCTAATTTCTCTGCCACTATTATCTTTTTAGTTCAGGCTTCCTGCTTGTTCACGCCTACTAACGCCCATATCTGCTTTCAGTTAGATTATAATGGTGGTCAGACCCTTGCTTGTCCTAAAAATAATATATGTCTATCTATCCTATAGGCCTACGTCTTTTTAGAAGCAGCTGACTATGGGTCCCTCTATCATTAGTGTGTCAGCAGACCATGTGTCTCTTCCTTTCATTAATGTGTCAATGTACTCTTTGTTT
Source organism: Salvelinus namaycush (assembly GCF_016432855.1). Taxonomy (NCBI): domain Eukaryota; kingdom Metazoa; phylum Chordata; class Actinopteri; order Salmoniformes; family Salmonidae; genus Salvelinus; species Salvelinus namaycush. The sequence continues at coordinate 15,226,120 of NC_052348.1, read as the reverse complement.
GGTTTGCCTTTATTGGAATCAGCAGACTCTGTGTTTCCCCTATCCTTAGTGTGTCCAATTGTCTTAGGCGCCTATGTGTCTCCCTGTCTTCCTGTGGTCTGTTTTTAATGTTCAGCTGTCCTATACGTCTATGTGTTATCTATGTGTCTCATTTACTCCTACAAATCCCTCCTCTGGGGCTAATTAGCCACATAAATTATGCAAATATGACTTGGGAATGGTAAATGAGAATACCTATGATGGACAATAAAATAAACAAACAAAGTAAAGCATATAAACCAACTGGACCAAACATCTCCAACTTGTTAATGTTAAATAGGAGTAAAAGATCCAATCAGAAACATTAAAGAAAACCTAACTAGACCAAACATTTCAACATTATCCTCCCTTGCAGACACCTACCAACCTTTGTTAGATGATTAAAGACATGGTCCGTAGACACTTGTAACCGGAATACCCTCTGTTACTTAACATGTTTTTGTAAAATGATCCTATTTTTAGAAGGCAAAACTAACTTTAATTAAAAGAAAATATATATGTTCATCGATATATATCTAAAAATTCAAAGAAACATACAAAGAACACAAAGCATTAGGCAAAATAAAAATGCTAAAACCCCATTATCTAGGAGCACAGTCCTCATCCTTACAAATAAGACAATCTCCTCTTTAACACTTGGCACAGAAAAAAGGTTCTGGGTGATGGTTATGACCATCCTCATGAATTTTTGTACACCACTTGCAATTGTGACGCAAATGACACTTTTTGTGGACATGTATAAGTAAACATTCATCTGAACTGGGTAATTGAACATATACATGGAAACCATCCTTACGAAAATCGTGACACGCATGACCCCCCCCCCCCCCCCCCCCCCCCCCAATCACTTCATAGAGACAGTTAGGGTTACCAAAGGGGCAGTCAAGAGGTCCTACAACCGCATTGCAAGGCTTTCCATACTTATTGGTATAATTGCCTGGGCTACCCGGTACAGGATCAATCACCACAGGAGGGTCATCTCTCCTTACAGACATCTGTTTAACTGTTGTCTGAACCACAATTGACTTTACCAGGGGTATAACACAACAAAATGCAATACCCAGAGCCAATAACCCTCCTCCCAACATGATGGCCATCCTAGCAAACATGGCTCCCCACTTTCCTAACGCTAGGTCCAACCAATCCCATACATGAGAGTCTAAACCAGCATTTAGCCTTTACTTCTGCTCGTAATCCTTTGAGTTTGGCCATAGCAATATTGGGAATAAAGGTGCAACAGTCATCCCCAAACATGAAACAAACTCCACCCTTCTCCGCTAAGAGCTAATTGAGAGCCTGTCTATTTTGCCAAGTCATTTTACTGGTAGCCTGTACCTGTTCCCCCAACGCCGTTAGAGCCGAGTCAGTATAGTTAATGAATCTCTGTTGGTTATAGTATATATAATTAATCCACTCTAAATTCTTATTTGGTGTTATCCACAAGAATATAGATTCAACTCCTGATTTAACCTCATCTCTGGCCTTGAAATCCCGAGGTACACCTCTAAGCAGTCCAATTGCATTAAGGTATACCTCAGGATCCTTCTCATAAGCCCTTTTAGCTCTAGGTTTAACATAGTCATCATGGGATGATTTAATAATAGTAACCTATTTAATTGCTCTAACTAAGGCACAAAGACCAATCCATCCATCAGACAATACATTCAACAGTCAGTTTCTGGATGTGTGGAAAGAACAATCAGCAATACCTCTGTCTTGATTTTTCAACATAGTAAGAGATGGCGCAACCTGAGTTATGTGACCACACAACCCTTTTCTATTCATAATCAACCCTTTATCATTACTTTTACGAACTCCCACATTCTCTAACACCCAAATAGTATCACATTCTACAGTGGTGTTTCCTACATCAATTCCTTCGGTGTGGTGTCTGTAAAAACATTCATATTTTCCTTTAACCACGGTACTTCTGTCTAATTGAGGTCCATTTGATTCAGTTCTAATGTTATAGGCAGCACAATCATTGTCTCCCAGCATAGTCTCATTCAACATAGTTTTACCCCTAGTGCTTACCCAGAGCAATCCTACAGTCTATGTCACACAAGGGAATAGAATACTTTCTATTGGTACAATGGTCATTTTTCCAACTTACACAGTTTTTAAATGATGCTGGTTCAGAGACTATTAAAAGATCAGACAAAGTTGATTTTCTACACAAAATACAATTGTCCATTCTGTGTTTGTTTGCCATATACTTAGCCCATTCGTATCACTCCTTCTTCACTACTTCTTCTCGTGTGGTGTCCTTGAGTGGTTCTGATTCTGATATATCTAATTCTGTCGCTTTTACAATGTTCTTATCTTGAGGTAGATCATTAGAGTTTATCAGAAAGTTCCAAATGTCAGTAAAAAACTCTCCTGACTCTGATGTCTCAGGTTGCTTTGTGGGTACGGTGGTCTGCTTGGTAAGGGAGGTCGATGTCATCTTAATGGTAGCTACTGTGGTCGTCACAGCAGCCGCCACCCTTGTTGTTGTCACAGGTTCTTCCTGTTCAGGTGCAGGGGTAGGATCAATCTTAATGACCGTGCTGCTACTCCCTTCGGTCACTGTTGTTTTTGTTATTTCAACTATTAATTCTTCACCTTCAACTGGTTCAATCTGATTCATGATGAGCACCCTCCCGTCTTTTTCTTTGATTAATGTCAGGTCACATCCTTTCGGATCCCAAACGACTTGTCCCTTTGTTTGGTGATGTGTCCATCCACAGAGTGCCATCTCCGGTAAGGGTTTGATCCTTATGATTGAGATCGACTTCAGTTCTCCTGCTTCTGTTATAAGTTGAGGTGGAACAGAGATTCTAACCTTGTCAGTCTTTTTGGATTGTTCGGCTGATTCCTTTCTTCTCTTCCTGCTTCCACCATACGTCTTGATTGTGCATGAGTCTGTTGTTTCTATACTAGCATTCACTGTTACTTCTGTTATGTCAATGTCATTATTCTTTTGTTGTTCTAACTTCAATTGTCTAAAGGAGACCATTCAAGAGCTGAAAAGTCAATTGTGGGGAAATCCCCATTTTCTTCAGCTTGCGGGACTTTTCCTCCTCTTTCTTCACCTGAGGCTCCCTCCTCAGGCAGGACTTAGCTTCCATCTGGAAGGGTTTCAATTTTTAGGGAAGAGATGTTCTCATTCTGTTCCCTGTGAGGCCTCTCCTCCTCTTCTGGGTGCATTAGTCGGTGCACCTGTCACATTTTGGCTTTCACTTGATTTGCTGTTTTCTTGGCTCCTCCCTGGTGAATCAGCATCCTCTGTGTCCTCATCTCTATATGGTTGTGTCCTTCTCTCTGTTGGGACTCAGGTGCAGTGGTTCAGATGGTACCACGTCTGGCTTCCTTTCACTTGGACGGCCGTTCTTGTTGCTTTGGCCACCTCATAGGGTCCTTCTCTCCTCGGTTGATCCCACTTCCTCCGGAACACTCGAATGTGGACTAGATCTCCTGGTATCACTGGGAGAGGTCCTTCTGGTCCCCTTGGATCATCAGACGCGGAACCTCTCGTCCTGGTTCAGGTTTCTGCCTTCTTTCTGTGAAGCATTCATACTTAGAGACTTATGGCCTCTGTTCTATGATTGCACCATACATCCTCTTACTTCCATCACTCATCACACAACAAACTGACATTCCAGCTGAAGCTGGCGAACCCCTCTCCTTCTGGTTTCCTAAACATAAGACTTGGAAAACAACAGACAAAGCATAACAGTATTGACAATGTTATGTGTTATGCATAAATATATTCATGAAAACTGAAATCTGAGACCATGACAATTCCCACTCTCTCTTCACCTGACTCTATGCCTCCAGGATACTTTTCTGCTGGACTCCACAAAAATAAAAGCCCTAAAAAAGCTTCCTCATGCTTCCACCCAGTCTTCCCCTTTTGGCCCCAGGTTCTGAGAGGTGTTCCCAAATCATGTCATTTTTTACTTAGTTTCCCATCTGCTCCATTTCAACTGATAATCATGTGCATAACCTTAATCAACATTATCTCTTCTTGACGTAATTCAACACTGTATATGCTTTCACATCAATTCCTTTAACATGTTTGTTTAGAGTATAATATCCTATCATCTATTCTTTTTCACATGATGCATTAAAAAAATGAAACAAGTAGCCCCCAAACTCAACCCAGTATGTCTATAGTGGAATCTAGTCTCTCTCTCTTTGATTCCACGTCCTCTGTCATGGTGTTTTCAAGCTCACCCATTATTCAGCTGGACCTCACTTCTCGTGAGACTTATGCACCCACCAAAGAGAGACATGAAGATCTTTACCACTGCAGTGTTGTAAGAAGTATACCACCAGCCTGGTGTATCTTGATGTACACTCAGTCTCCAGAATGCAGCCCAAGCCCTTCCATTTCTGGCTGTTTTTTCCTGAGGACATACACACTAACACATGGCTTATTTCCTGACAACAGACTTTCTTCTTATAGCAAGATCACTAAATCTTAATTTTTAAATAACAGCCCTATGTAAACATTCTGCCTCAATACCTGGCCTCCTGCCACAGAAATATTCATAATGATAGTCAAATGATGGTCCCTACAGTAACTGCTGTAAAATAACATGTAATCAGTCAAGTGTCTTCCAGTTGGATGAATATCCAATCCTAACAAAACTAAGTCATAAGTTTCTTAAACTTTTGCTCTAGTGTTCAAAATGCCACTACTTATTATTTTTACCATACTTTAGGTATGTGAATTGTTCTATTTACTTTAGAATTGTCCCTATATTTTACACAGCCAGCTGTCTTTCCTTTTCTGTGAATTATCTCTATTTTTATACATAGTTTCTAGAAATAACACCCCTTCACTACCATTACCTTCATTTATGAGCCCCCTCATATCCCCAATGTAGTCACAGTTTTTCTAACCCATAACAGCCATTGTTTGATACATACTTAAAACATTCTTAAATCAATTTATATATCATTTATATCAGTATCAGTCCCTCCCCAGGAACATATACACAACCTTATGTTCCTCAAAACAAAAAATAAATTGACCAAACGAGAAAAAGAGAAAAATAAATTATAATAACTGCTCATTTGCAATAAATTACCACTATTTGTAATGTAATTAAACCTGGGGAAAACGTCCATCCGTTTCATTCTATGCCAATGTTATTGTTGGTCTCTTTCTTCTTCATCCTTGGGTATCATCGCACAACAGACTACCTTTTTATTCAATTATATTATTACATTTTATCATTACAATTCCAATGACATTATAAAACAAAAGAAACAAAAAACCTTTAATCTAATATTCTGTAAGTTTTGTCAACCACCATGTCTCAGGATTAGTTTCCAGAGCTTCCCTAGGCCTATTAAATTTAAACAGTTCTATATCTAAATAACTAAACAGTTCTTTTTTAACTTTTTATGGCTGCAGGGGCAGTATTGAGTAGCCAGATAAAAGGTGCCCATTTCAAACGGCCTCGTACTCAATTCTTGCTCGTACAATATGCATATTATTGTTATTATTGGATAGAAAACACTCTCTAGTTTCTATAGCCGTTTTAATTATGTCTCTGAGTGGAACAGAACTCATTCTACAGCACTTTTCCTGATATGGAGTGAGATTTCAGAAATCTTGGACTCTGGTCCCAGGTCAGTTTTAAAGTCCCTGTAAATGCTATGAGGATACAAACACTGCCCACACCTTCCTCTAGATGTCAGTAAGAGGTGACAATTTGAATGGAGTCGATTGCGCAATCAGGGCCTGTATAAAAGGCCAAAGACCGGATGTACCGTTCTTTTGCTCCCTGCGCCTGACGCACGATGGACGTCGGACCTGCTCTCTTTCCAAGCTGTTGTTTAGCCAGTAATATATCGCCGGTCATGTTTTTACTCGTTATAGGTGTTAAAAACATCATACGGTAGTTAATTTAAACCGTTTTATAGCAATTTATATCCGTTTAGTGCGATTTTGAGGCATTGCTTTGTGATGCACTTTGAAGCGCCGGGCACGTTTCGGGGTCCCGGTCGAACGTTAGTGGGCATTTCGACGGACAAGAGGACATCTTTCGACCAAAAGAAGATTAGACCCAAGAAAGGATACATTGCCCAAGATTCTGATGGAAGATCACCTCATAGTAAGAAATATTTAAGATGATAAATCGTTGTTCTGTCGAAAAATGTTAAACGCATATTCCGCCATTTTTTTTGGTATAGCTTCGCTTGGCGAACCCTGTATTGCACAGTAAGGATAATTTTAGAAATGTAATTCAGCGATTGCATTAAGAACTAATTTGTCTTTCGATTGCTGTCCACCCTATATTTTTTAGTCAAGTTTACGATTAGTTATTCATTACGCCAGATCACTGTCCAAAATGGCGCCCGACATTTTCAGGCTAGTTTTGCTAGTATTGTCATTGTATAACCACGTTTTTTTGTGGCTAAATATGCACATTTTCGAACAAACTCTATATGTATGTTGTAATATGATGTTACAGGAGTGTCATCGGAAGAATTCTGAGAAGGTTAGTGAAAAAATTAATACATTTTGGCGATGATTACGTTATCGCTCTCTTTGGCTTGAATCAATGCTCGGGTAACGTTTGCACATGTGGTATGCTAATATAACGATTTATTGTGTTTTCGCTGTAAAACACTTAGAACATCTGAAATATTGTCTGAATTCACAAGATCTGTGTCTTTCCATTGCTGTGAGCTGTGTATTTTTAAGAAATGTTTTATGATTAGTAATTAGGTAATACACGTTGCTCTCTGTATTTATTCTAGTCGAGTTGTGATGGTGGGTGCAATTGTAAACTATGATTTCTACCTGAAATATGCACATTTTTCTAACAAAACCTATCCTATACAATAAATATGTTATCAGACTGTCATCTGATGAGGTTTTTTCTTGGTTAGTGGCTATCAATATCTTTATTTGGCCGAATTGGTGATAGCACCTGATGGAGTAAGAAACTGATGGAGTTAGAAAAGTGGTGTCTTTTGCTAACGTGGTTAGCTAATAGATTTACATATTTTGTCTTCCCTGTAAAACATTTTAAAAATCTGAAATGGTGGCTTTATTCACAAGATCTGTATCTTTCATTTGGTGTCTTGGACTTGTTAATGTGTGAAAGTTAAATATTTAAAAAAAATATTTTTTTGAATTTCGCGCCCTGCACTTTGAGCTGGATGTTGTCATAGGTGTACCGACCTCGGGCTTGCAGCCATAAGAGGTTTTAAATACATTTTCCAACCCAATATTCAGGATAACAGTCCTTAGTGTTTACTTTAACTCAAATTTGACCTTATCTATTCAATACACATCATCCCTTTAATAATTAACATTTATACTAAACACTTTTATTACCAGTATTATCTATTTTCCCAATAGCCCTTTTGTCTCAGTTTTTCTCTCATGAGTGGCCTGGTATAAAAGGTCAGTACCCCAATTCCTTTAAGTCATTATTCTCCCAACAAATACAATTTCAGCATGTCTATTTTTAGATACAGTTCACAGGTCATCAGACACAGTTGTCCCTCACTATTCAGTTGGTTAGGGTGGGTTTGAGCTCCACACCCACTTGTGGTGATATTCTCTCCCATGCCTTAAAGCATTCTGACGTCACCTTCCATGATAACTCCCTTATTCTACTGGTGATTTCTCAGACGAATTACAGATGATGTATTTATCAACATAACCCTCACAGAGACCCACACTCCAATAAACCCTTTGGAGTAACTTTCATCACTTTTTATATGCAGAATGAACAAAGCACATTTGTGTATTTACCCAAAGACCATAACCCCAGGGAACTGATATTTTTTCAAAGTAATTATACACTTTGAATTGAGTCTGGTGTTTCTTAATTATTTTATAATTAAATCCCACCTGTTCCAACAATTTCTAGTGAAGGTGATCAGTCTTACACAGGAAATTCTTAGGATTCAGGGCATTTTGACACCATTAAAATGTTTCCACTCCCCTTTCTTTAGAAACAACTTAAATACATTTTTCAAAAAACATTTCCATCCTTTTGCATACCCAATTTGAAACTGAATTGGAAAAAACCCTTCCAATAAATCTACTAATGCATATTCATTCCCAGTACATGGTGTACTTACTAGTGAACCATAGGCCAATAACACAAAGGGACTGGACTCACTTATCCAGAACTCCATTTTTTAGCCTTATCCAGATATTTTTATTTTTAAAGCGGCTGACTTTAATTAACTGCTTTCCACAGTAATGCAGTCTCCAATGACATTTTGACCAGAGAAGATTAAAACCCTTTTTTTTCTTATTCTTTCTGGAAAAGAAAGTGTACATATCGTTAATATTCACAATGTTACCTTTTAATCAGCAAACCAATATTATTACTTATACATAGATTTTATTCTATAAGCGTCTTTAACAGTTCCAGAGAATTGTGGTATAGAATGTCTAACAATTAAAATTCCATCGGTACTCTACTAGAAGTTAGGTAAAAACATGATCTAATACTTTTTCCATCACATATAAACTGTAATCTCTATGAACCACTCATTGATCAATCAGAGACTATACACCGCCAAGTGAAAATTCCATACCTACTAACCTCAAACCAATTAGTTGTTTGTTATTTTGACAAGGATACAAACTCTTGTATAGCGGCATTTCCTGCTATTGCACTAAGTTCTAGTGTCACCTTACACTAATTTTCCCCATACCCGCTATACCCATATCCAAAACAGGGAGCTATTTTCTTATTTGTTCTTAGATATTGTCAATAGTTCTGCTAATCACCCGCACGTCTGCGAGGACGAGTGGAACCACATTTGTCTTTTATCTTAATGTATTTTCTGATGATAGAATGTTACCGGGTAATGGCGTCCCCCATTATCCAGTTTTTTCATATTCAATCCGAATTCGGTAGAACTAATGTGCGCTTCTTTCAGTGACTCCATGGCTTTTTAAAAAATCCCTCATCTCTCTATGCTATGGAGAAACAGTCCTTTTGTTTTCATTCCACTATTTATTTATTTATTTATTTTTCCTAAATACTCCCATGTATTATACACCTTTTATTTACTATTTTTCCGAGGTAGAGCTAATCCCCTTTCCAATTAATAATTCATTTGTCACATCACTCAATTTCTCCTATCAAAGCCTACTCTATATAGTACAGACATTATTTCTGAATACTACAGATGACTTAATGTCTTATTCTAGTACAGTACTTCAAATATCACTGTGTTTTTCCCTTTACAGATATCATTATTTATTCATTTTATTAGTTTGCTTATTTTATCACTAACTTTATTCGGTGTATTAAATCCAATTTAATACATTTTTCCTTATAATTTAGCTAGTTATAATGTCTACACTTTCTTATTATTGTCTTTTAACTTATTTTACTATATAATTCCTGATTCATGGTTTTAGTGAAACAAGCCTCAGTATTTTTTACACCCCTCTCTGTCCTTCAGGCTATTTTTAGACTGCAGTCTCTATGGGTACAGAGCAACTGATCTCTTGCTGTTTTCCTACAATTTACACTGCTTCGTGATATCTTCAATATGAGTTCTAGACTTATGTTATGGTGTTTCTTGTGTATTTTTGTCATTCTAAACAGCCTAGATTTATTTTAACCTTATAGTATAATTTCAGTTTATTTTAAACTTTCTTTACGTTTATATACTATTCGGGCCTCAGTTTAATACCTCTTTAACACCTATTGTATTTTTACAATGGTCTTTTAACACATTATCACGTCAATTTGTATCGTTATTTATAACTTATTTTGCCCAATATTTTTCGATTTTGCTCCTCTTCCCTGTGAGAGTTAAATGCACTCTCCTTCTCAAATTACACTCAGTTAACTGTCAGAGAGGCTTGCGCATTCCTCTTCCTACCAGCAGTTGGTCACAGACACACACACACACACTATTTTCCTAATCTGCTCATTCATTTATTCACGCATACCCTTCGTTTTTACCTAAAAACGACCCAGAGTTATTCCTACTAATTTAATCCACTTCCTCAACATAAACCGGAATTATACTTATGGGATTTTTACGATATGACGAGACTACTACCTAATCGGGCCAGCCTGTCTTCATATCCTATTCATCCACCCAATACTGATCTCTATTCCATATTAGAGCAATATCGTGGCGTGGCCTACCGATTTTCAACCCCCCGTTTAGCTAGACGGAGCGTTTCTTATCCGCAGGATTTCTTTTGCAGTTGAACGCCGCACAATCGGGCCAGCGTTCTTCCTGCGCTCTAAATATTCACCCACAGACCCTCCTGCCGTGAATATCCCACCCAAGCAGACCCCTTTAAAAATGTTCCTTTTTAAAGGGCGGTATCGTGGCTTCCTAACTACTTATTTATGCAGTTCTCTATTATTTTTAGAGCCGTTATTCATAAGTAACCTGTCCAAGCATTCCTTCTACTAATTTTATTGAAGAGGTATCACAGGATTTTCTACCTACATTATCTGTTTTGACCGTATGGGCTGTCCCACATTATAGCCAGCCATCTCAGCCAGATGGCGCAAACAACCGCATAATTTAAGCTACACATTCGAACGATCCGATCAGAACGAGCGCATGCCCTTCGTTAAACACCCAACACAAGCAAAGTTCACAGCGCCTATTCACTCAGTCTCTATACATGCGCATACATTTATATTTAATACAATTCCCCAAATTACAAATACATGCAAATTCATTGAATTCAAAAGTTCTTTAGTATTTACTGGTTTCTTTTTAGGAAATTTGAAAGAGAGACTTACGTGGCGCCCCTCTCGCTGAGACAGGATCTCTGAAGCAATCCATACAAACATTTCAACTATGTAAGAAAAGGCTTACCTTTTTATAGTTGTGGCCATATTGTTTGCAAGATTGTCCAAAGAAACTATCACCAGCCCTGAACGCCATTCCACAGTCCCTGTCCCTCCTGGCTAAGCTCGCCAAATTATGTTGTGGAAAATCGGTTCAAATATAACACTTATAAGAACTTGTGAAATCAAATAGGCTTTTAATACAGATTATAGCAAGCCTGGAATGGTCCGCGGAACACACACCGCTTCCCAGCCCCGGCTCCAGTCTTTATACACATATAGCATATGGGTCCAACCCATATGCAAATAAACATTATTCCCCTAATTTCTCTGCCACTATTATCTTTTTAGTTCAGGCTTCCTGCTTGTTCACGCCTACTAACGCCCATATCTGCTTTCAGTTAGATTATAATGGTGGTCAGACCCTTGCTTGTCCTAAAAATAATATATGTCTATCTATCCTATAGGCCTACGTCTTTTTAGAAGCAGCTGACTATGGGTCCCTCTATCATTAGTGTGTCAGCAGACCATGTGTCTCTTCCTTTCATTAATGTGTCAATGTACTCTTTGTTTGGTTTGCCTTTATTGGAATCAGCAGACTCTGTGTTTCCCCTATCCTTAGTGTGTCCAATTGTCTTAGGCGCCTATGTGTCTCCCTGTCTTCCTGTGGTCTGTTTTTAATGTTCAGCTGTCCTATACGTCTATGTGTTATCTATGTGTCTCATTTACTCCTACAATATCAACAGCCCATTAAATATCAATATATATTTTGAATGGAGGATCATGATAGCATAATGTAACTGTCTTCATGTCTATATATATTCTCCATACAGGTAAATATATTGCCACTGGTGGACAATATTTTCAGTTCAGCAGCTGTCATCAAGTCACCAGAGATCTTTATGATACTACCCACAATCCCTCTTTTCCACGAGGACCACAACGTCATGAACATGGTCATGACTTTAGCAATAGTTATCGATGAGGATCTGAATGAAACGGCCATGAAAATTTTAAGTAAATAACATCTGACCTTTTCAGTTTATCAGCAAATTTGGCATCAGTATCATTTTACAGAATTGTATTATAATAGAAGCATAGCTGACACTGTGACACATTACCATATATTATAAGATCATATTTTTTTGCTCAGGCAATATCATTTACATATTTTGGACTTTTGTATTCTTATACCATCTTATAGAAGAGTGGTGGTCCTCAATGGAGACAAACATCATGACAAAGCACATTCTGATGTGGAAGAATGCCCTGTCATTCATGCTGAGGAACGGTCTTCTGGCTACCCACAACCCCGGAGTCAAATTCCTGCTGGAAGCCCTCAAGTCCCTCCACAGAGTCAGTGTCTATGTCAATCATTTTTATAATCCTCCTGACCATTTTCTGTAGGTGCTGTCTGTCAGTATTGTTGATCATGCCCTAACGTACTTCATATTGTGAACTGCAAGGCAGATGTGCAAATCTATTTTGATGCTGACATTATCTTATGTCAAAGGCAAACAAAAGGGCCGGAAGAACCCAGGAAGTTCCAGCCAGTACCTTTTATGTGGAAGAGATCAACGATAGTGTTATTCTATTGGAGGATGTGAAGCTTTGGCGTTTTTGGTCAACAAGGGAGGTAATAAAATAACCAAATCATCTGTAAATTACTAAAATGTTAGAATGATAAAGTGGTGGAATCTGGTTTCACTTGTCCAGTTCTTTCAGTGCAGATTGATGGAAAGAGACAAAGAGATGGAACCCATGTAGACTATTGAGATGCACTTTCATTTTTCTTTTGTGTCACTTCTAGGACACAGAGGTGACACCAGTCATCTTTTGCCATTACCCATTTGTGTTGAGTCTGATCTGCAAGATGGCGATTTTCAACAGTAATGCACTTTATACAAAGGTATACTGTATTATTCCACTGGTTGTTTTATATCCTTTTATTGAATCTTTGTTTTCAAGTATACCATAGCCTACCCAGTGGTTTCCAAAGACCAGTCTGTATATCACTCTAAATAGACACTGGAGCTGACCCTGTATATAGCTTACTTACTTTTTCGTGTTCTTATTTCAATTTCTTTTGTGTTTATGTTCTACTTAACTTAAAAAAATATATATGTGTATATATAGTACTACTGATATTGTTTACTGCATTGTTGGGAAAATGCAAGCAGGAAAGTTCTTTCACTGTACTTGTGCACGTGACATAATTATTTTTTAAAACTAGTGTATATTTATATATTGCAGGTGGTTCACCAATTCACCCACTTGCTGACAGTGATGTATCCTTCTGGAACGTTCCGAGACAACCCAGAATCTCCCCCTGCTCCAGTCTTCCAGTTGACCTTAAGGCGCCCGTCACTCATCGAAGACACCTTCAGACAACTGGGTGCTGCAGATCATGACTACTTCCAGAGAGAACTTGTGGTAAAATTATGACAACCTGAATTAGGAAGGACAAATGTTGTTAAAAGCTTTTCACAAGACGATGTTAGAACTAACAATGTTAGGGAGTCTCTATGGGGGTGCCACAGGGTTCAATTCTTGGGCCGACTCTCTTCTCTGTATACATCAATGATGTCGCTATTGCTGCTGGTGAGTCTCTGATCCACCTCTACGCAGACGACACCATTCTGTATACTTCTGGCCCTTCTTTAGACACTGTGTTAACAACCCTCTAGACGAGCTTCAATGCCATACAACTCTCCTTCCGTGGCCTCCAACTGCTCTTAAATACAAGTAAAACTAAATGCATGCTCTTCAACCGATCACTGCCTGCACCTGCCCGCCCGTTCAGCATCACTACTCTGGACGGTTCTGACTTAAAATATGTGGACAACTACAAATACCTAGGTGTCTGGTTAGACTGTAAACTCTCCTTCCAGACTCACATCAAACATCTCCAATCCAAAGTTAAATCTAGAATTGGCTTCCTATTTCGCAACAAAGCATCCTTCACTCATGCTGCCAAACATACCCTCGTAAAACTGACCATCCTACCGATCCTCGACTTCGGCGATGTCATTTACAAAATAGCCTCCAACACACTACTCAACAAATTGGATGCAGTCTATCACAGTGCCATCTGTTTTGTCACCAAAGCCCCATATACTACCCACCCCTGCGACCTGTACGCTCTTGTTGGCTGGCCCTCGCTTCATACTCGTGGCCAAACCCACTGGCTCCAGGTCATCTACAAGACCCTGCTAGGTAAAGTCCCCCCTTATCTCAGCTCGCTGGTCACCATAGCAGCACCCACCCGTAGCACGCGCTCCAGCAGGTATATGTCACTGGTCACCCCCAAAGCCAATTCCATTGGCTGCTTCTCCTTCCAGTTCTCTACTGCCAATGACTGGAAAGAACTACAAAAATCTCTGAAACTGGATACACTTATCTCCCTCACTAGCCTTAAGCACCAGCTGTCAGAGAAGCTCACAGATCACTGCACCTGTACATAGCCCATCTATAAATAGCCCAAACAACTACCTCTTCCCCTACTGTATTTATTTAGCTCCTTTGCACCCCAGTATTTATACTTTGCACATTCATCTACTGCAAATCTACCATTCCAGTGTTTTACTTGCTATATTGTATTTACTTCGCCACCATGGCCTATTTATTGCCTTTACCTCCCTTATCTCACCTCATTTGCTCAAATTTGTATATAGACTTATATTTCTACTGTATTATTGACTGTATGTTTGTTTTACTCCATGTGTAACTCTGTGTTGTTGTATGTGTCGAACTGCTTTGCTTTATCTTGGCCAGGTCGCAGTTGTAAATGAGAACTTGTTCTCAACTAGCCTACCTGGTTAAATGAAGGTGAAATAAAAAAGAACTCAACCTAAAGGCTCCTCTGATGCTTTATCCCTCAGGTGCAGTTTGTGGAGGACATGAAGCTGTCGCTCGTCAACATAAGGGACTTCTTCCTCCATGTGTTTGAAGAGCTGTTGGCATCAGAGTCTGAGATGTTCATGTACAACGACACCAAGACACTGGTCTGGTTCCCTGCCAAGGTAACAACTAGAATTAGGGAATTGCTATTTCATTACTGTATAATAAATCACTGCACTCTCAAGCGAATTCAAATTGGTGAGTAAGAAATGTTAGATTATTTTTTAGAATAATCTAAATACATTTAGTCAGTTAATAGCAGAAAAAAAAGAGATTCAACCATTACAGTAGTGCCACTGTCTACACTGTATCAATCAATATAGCATTGTGTCCAATTATAATCACCATCACTCCCTACTCTCCCCCTGATGTACCAAGGTTTTATAATCTACACATTCACAGCTAAAAGCTGAATTGCAGTATACAGACAACATAATACAACAAAGGAGATAAAAGTTATTTGAAGAAGAATGGTGCCTGCTCTTGTTTATTCTTGATCTCTGCCTTGACTCATGTGCCACCTACCCTTACTACCAGCCCAGAGTGGAGGAGAAGAGCTACTTCCTGTTTGGTGTCTTGTGTGGCATGGCCCTGTACAACCACAACATTGTACACCTGCCCTTCCCCCTGGCCCTGTTCAAGAAGATGGTGGGGGTCAAGCCCTCACTGGAGGACCTGAGAGAGTTTGACCCTGTTGTGGGAGGGTACGTTTGTATTTTAGAATGTACGTTTTAGCATTGAATTAGTATCCCTTAGAAATGGATTAAAATGTTTCAACATTCATTTATTTTCATTGTAATTGAAGGAGATTGCGGTACCTCTTGGAGGACTACACTGATGATGATGTTGAAGAAAACCTGGACATAACCTTCACCGTATGTATAGTATTGAAACTGATTGTTGAGCAATGAAATATCCCCAGATACAGTATGTGAATAGTGGTAAAACTGTTTATTTTCATCAGGTGATCTGGGATGACCAGAAGGTGGAGCTTGATCCCAAAGAAACAGGAAAATCAGTCACAAGTTTTAACAAGTAAGGCTATAGCAACTTTTACCCCTACAGATGTAAGATCTGAATTTGATCACTCTGTTGCAGGAGAACTTTCCTGCAATGCAGGACATTTTAAAAGTGTAGAATATATTTGAGGTTTAAAAAGGCTTCAGACTTGATTTTCCCTTCCTGAAAAAAGTATCAACCCCTACAAAAATCTCCATTAATTATAATCCACATAATAATTCACATTTCCTGTTGCTGCAGGATTATTTTCCTGCTGTAGCAAACTGGCTCACATTACGGTCTATTGTCTGTAATACATAATACAAGGTGGAAATTTTAGAAGTTACAACAAGCATGCTTTCTGCTTGTTCTGTTTTCTGTTTTTAAAAATATTAAAAAACAATTCATTATTTTGACAGGAAGCAGTTTGTTGATGCCTACGTGAACCTTGCCTTCAACCAATCAGCGGAGAAGGTGTTTGAAGAGTTCAGGAGAGGCTTCTTCAAGGTGTGTGACAGGGACGTGGTGGAGTTGTTCCAGCCTGAGGAGCTCAGGGGAGTCATGGTGGGGAAAGAGGACTACGACTGGGACACGCTCAAACAGGTCTATATACAACCATCATTCATTACTCAGTATGGGGCTGGGTGCTGACTTGAGAAATTAGGGCATAAATCAATCAATGTGTTGATGCATTTATATCAATGGGGGATTTGCTTTGATGTTCAAGTTATGGGTACGTTTCTCAAGTTAGGACTAGGAGATAATGTGCTATACATTGCCTAGCTATACATGGTGCTTTGTGACATACTGTGTGACTTTGAGTGGTGGATCGTTTAAATTAGGTGCAAGTTTAATATTGTTTAATTATTGCTGCCATTTGTTTGGTTTGTATGTCCAGAACACTGTGTATGATGGAGAGTACCATGCCAGACATCCCAACATCGTCACATTCTGGGAGGCTTTTGAGGAACTGACAGACAACGAAAAGAAAGCTTTTCTCCGTAAGTATGGCACTAAATTGCTCTCGGTTGAGTAAAACTGGAGGAACCATACAGTCTTTCATAATGCTGGTTCAAGGTTTTGTCTGCATATTTGAACTTCCTGTTCCACAAGAGCATTTGCATTTACAATAAAAATGTGTCTGAACACATTTGACATTTTAGTAATTTAGCAGACGCTCTTATCCAGAGCGACTTACAGGAGCAATTAGGGTTAAGTGCCTTACTCAAAAGCACAACAACATATTTTTCGCCTAGTCGGTTCAGGGATTCAAACCAGCTACCTTTCGATTACTGGCCCAACGCTCTTAATCACTAGGCTACCTGCCGCACAAAGACATTCACTATGTTTCTTCCCATTCAGTCATCTTTTCACAATCTCTCCCCTCCTTCTCAGTGTTCCTGACAGGCTGTGATCGCGTTCCTATCCTGGGCATGGACAAGATCCAGATGACTGTAGCAGTCTTGCAGAACTCTACTGAACTACATTTCCCAGAATCCCATACCTGCTTCTCCCTACTATTTCTGCCCATCTACTCCTCCAAGGAGATGCTGCTGGCCAGGCTCAAAGAGGCGGTGGCCCACAACAGAGGCTTCTGGAAGGAGTAATGGACACTATATATAGGCTACTGCTGTGTTAATCATTTCATGCAATTTGTTTCTTACATGTCAATATCTATTCAGTTTAGCATAGGATTTTGGTTGTGTTGATATAGCCTTAATCTAGGTTCAGATTTGACACTTTTTAAAAACTTTTCAACCTTGGCTTTTTCAAGTGAACATTTTAAATTTGCAAATGTTTAGGCTATTTATAGGCTTACCGTGTTATTGGAAAAAACTATCCTTGACTTAAAGTCCACAAATTTTGAATGTGAGTTATGAAAAAAAACATTGATTTATTTTGGCATTTCATGTAATTCTGCATGGGAACATCCTTTTTTTTCTGGACACATGTCTGCATCATCTTTTGACATTCATGTCTGTATCTTGTGTTATTTTAACAGAATAATTATTTATGTATCTAAATAATACAGATATTAGTTTCACCTTAAGGTGTTTTCTTTTATAATTGACTATTCCCTCAAATGCAGAGCAGTGGTGTGGTTTCTCCAACAACCTGCACAACCTTCCCAGCTAGCACATAACGTTCTGAGAACTATATGTTTCTTCTTCGTTTTGCATACAACCTTCCCATAACATTTACTACAGGTTTCCAAATGGTTCTATTTAAAGTAAATTGTTCAGAGATCGTTAAGAAACAACGTTCTTCTATGGGAATTTACGTACCTCATCATAATGTTTCCTACAGGTTTTCTCATGGTTCTATTTAAAATCATGTTCTCAGAACGTTAAGAAACATAATTCGTCTGTGGGAATTTCAGTACTTCAGCATAATGTTTTCCTAATGATTCTATTTAAATCAGGGATGGGGAACATTGATGGGGATGGGGGTCACAAAAAAACAACTCATGAGGGGTGGCAATTCTGCACATTTTGCCATTGGGCATACAGAAAATGTTGCCGTTTTAACGCAAGTTTACTGCAATTCTACACATTTTGACATGGGGCAGAGAGAAGATACATTTTTTGATCAATGGGCCCCATCCCGGTCGGTAATTCGACCATACAGTTGAAGTCGGAAGTTTACATACACCTTAGCCAAATACATTTAAACTCTGTTTTTCACAATTCCTGACATTTAATCCTAGTAAAGATTCCCTGTCTTAGGTCAGTTAGGATCACCACTTTATTTAAAAAAATGTGAAATGTCAGAATAATAGTAGAGAGAATGATTTATTTCAGCTTTTATTTCTTTCATCACATTCCCAGTGGGTCATAAGTTTACATACACTCAATTAGTATTTGGTAGGATTGCCTTTAAATTGTTTAACTTTGGTCAAACGTTTTGGGTAGCCTTCCACAAGCTTCCCACAATAAGTTGGGTGAATTTTGGCCAATTCCTCCTGACAGAGCTGGTGTAACTGAGTCAGGTTTGTAAGCCTCCTTGCTCGCACATGCTTTTTCAGTTCTGCCCAGAAATTTTCTATAGGATTGAGGTCAGGGCTTTGTGATGGCCACTCCAATACCTTGACTTTGTTTTCCTTAAGCCGTTTTGTCACAACTTTGGATGTATGCTTGGGGTCATTGTCCATTTGGAAGACCCATTTGCAACCAAGCTTTAACTTCCTGACTGATGTCTTGAGATGTTGCTTAAATATATCCACATCATTTTCTTCCCTCGTGATGCCATCTATTTTGTGAAGTGCACCAGTCCCTCCTGCAGCAAAGCACCCCCACAACATGATGTTGCCACCCCCGTGCTTCACGGTTGGGATGGTGTTCTTTGGCTTGCAAGCATCCCCCTTTTGGTCATTATGGCCAAACAGTTATATTTTTGTTTCATCAGACCAGAGGACATTTCTCCAAAAGTACAATCTTTGTCCCCATGTGCAGTTGCAAACCGTAGTCTGGCTTTTTTAATGGCGGTTTTGGAGCAGTGGCTTCTTCCTTGCTGAGCGGCCTTTCAGGTTATGTCAATATAGGACTGGTTTTACTGTGGATATAGATACTTTTGTACCTGTTTCATCCAGCATCTTCACAAGGTCCTTTGCTGTTGTTCTGGGATTGATTTGCACTTTTCGTTCCAAAGTACGTTCATCTCTAGGAGACAGAACGTGTCTCCTTCCTGAGCGGTATGACGGCTGCGTGGTGCAATGGTGTTTATTCTTGCGTGCTATTGTTTGTACAGATGAATGTGGTACCTTCAGGCGTTTGGAAATTGCTCCCAAGGATGAACCAGACTTGTGAAGGTCTACAATTATTTTTATTGGCTGATTTCTTTTGATTTTCCCATGATGTCAAGCAAAGAGGCACTGAGTTTGAAGGTAGGACTTGAAATACATCCACAGGTACACCTCCAATTGACTCAAATTATGTCAATTAGCCTATAAGAATCTTCTTACATAATTTTCTGGAATTTTCCAAGCTGTTTAAAGGCACAGTCAACTTAGTGTATGTAAACTTCTGACCCACTGGAATTGTGATACAGTGAATTATAAGTGAAATAATCTGTCTGTAAACAATTGTTGGAAAAATTACCTGTGTCATGCACAAAGTAGATGTTCTAACTGACTTTCCAAAACTATAGTTTGTTAACAAGAAATTTGTGGAGTGGTTGAAAAACGAGTTTTAATGACTCCAACCTAAGTGTATGTAAACTTCCGACTTCAACTGTACTTACTACAAGTTTAGATAGCTTGCCGCTATCTGCATTTTTTTTTTCTGAGATGGGCTTAGTGCGTGACTGCTCAAGCGAAACCAAATTTCAAAGTTGCACCTTGTGTATTCTATTATTCTAACTCCCAACAGTAAGTTGAGACAGTGAGTTCATGTATTGTTAATTTTTTATATATACACTACCGTTCAAAAGTTTGGGGTTACTTAGAAATGTCCCTTTTTTTTAAAGAAAAACACTTTTTTTCCATTAAAATAACATCAAATTCATCAGAAATACAGTGTAGACATCATTAATGTTGTAAATTACTATTGTAGCTGGAAACGGCAGATTTTTTTCATGGAATATCTACATAGGCCTACAAAGGCCCATTATCAGCAACCATCACTCCTGTGTTCCAGTGGCACGTTGTGTTAGCTAATCCAAGTTTATAATTTTAAAAGGCTAATTGATCATTAGAAAACCCTTTTGCAATTATGTTAGCACAGCTGAAAACTGTTGTCCTAATTAAAGAGGCAATAAAAATGGCCTTTAGACTAGTTGAGTATCTGGAGCATCAGCATTTGTGATTTCAATTACAGGCTCAAAATGGGTAAGCAAAAATGTACATTCCCTCAACTGCCAAGGAACCAAATGTGCTAGCTGGTGTGTTTGTTTGTTTAAAATACTTTATTTACCTGGCCCCTGTCCCACTGCATATGTGTCAGCCTGATATTTTTGTTTACTCAGGCTATGCCCGTTGTGGCATAAGTTTCTGTTTGGAGGAAAATGTCAACTGAAGTTTTGTTTTCGTTTCATGCCGTGTTGCTTTTACAGTTGTGTCCAGTGGCATAAAGTACATAACCCTCCCGTTGTCTCGGCGGGTCAGAGTGACCACGGGCAGTTCCGAGTTGATTGCCCGTGTCTGTGTGTGGGTCAGAGGGACCCCGGCAGCGTTAGCAAGGTGTATGTTGTAACCCTCCTGTCCCTGTGTGGGCGGGGTCATAGTGACGTCAGAGGGGTCAGAGTGACCCCGGCAGCGTTAGCAAGGTGTATGTTGTAACCCTCCTGCCCCTGTGTGGGCGGGGTCATAGTGACGTCAGAGGGGTCAGAGTGACCCTCGGCAGCGTTACCAGTCGCTTCCCCCGTGTCTGTGTGGGTCAGAGTGACCCTGGCAGGCCGGGGTCATAGTGACCCAACACTACCACCTGCTGGATACTAGTCAAAGGTCCTGCCCCAAAATTGACACGCTCAACATTCCGGGCAAGGGCCCTGTGTCGAATACGGCCCTCTGTCCCTAATACGGGCCCTTGGGCCCCGTGTGAGTTTGGATATCGAATCTAAAAACGCCCCCCTACAAACTACTTTCCCTTGGTTGTGGAAATTGTGCCTTTCGGGTATGGCTGTTGTTACACAACCTTCCCCTTGCCTCGGCGGGTCAGAGTTACCCCCGGCCAGCGTTACGAGTCGATTCCCAGTGTCTGTGTGGGTTAGAGAGACCCTGGCAGCGTTAGCAAGTATGTTTGTTGTAACCCTCCTACCCCTGTCTGGGCCGGGTCACAGTGACCCGGGCCCTGTTGTAGGCCCTGTGTTATGAGTTGTTCCCCTCTGTCCCGGGGGCTTGGGTCAGAGTGACCCCGGCAGCGTTAGCAAGGTGTATGTTGTAACCCTCCTACCCCTGTCTTGAGCTGGGTCGGAGTGACCCGGGGCCTGTGTTAGGAGTTGTTCCCCTCTGTCTGGGCCGGGTCAGAGTGACCCCGGCAGGGACCAGTTGTCCCCAACAACTCAGTGCACGACCTCGGTGCTATCACACGGGGAGGCCAGCCGAGCGTCCCGGATGGGACCGAAGGGGCCGAAGGGCCGACCACGCGCCTCGTCCATTCGCGTGCCTCGTCCCATTCACGTGGCCACCGTAAGCAGGGCGTAGAGAGGCTACTAATATCGTCAGGAAGAAGAAGAAGAAGAAGAAGAAGAAGAAGAAGAAGAAGAGGACGAGGACGACGACGAGGAGGAATACGACCCCGCCGAGCGTGAGCCCTCCGCCTACGACAGTAAGCAGGGCGTAGAGAGCCTACTAATATTGTCAAGAAGAAGAAGAAGAAGAAGAACAAGAACAAGAAGAACAAGAACGAGAAGAAGAAGAAGATGAGGACGATGATGAGGACGACGACGAGGATGACGACGACGACGAGGAATACGACCCCGCCGAGCGTGTTGCCTCCGCCTACGACGCCTCGCAGTCCCGGTTTCAGCGCGGCTCAGGTCCTGGAACAGATATCCTCCAGCGTCGACCAAGAAGACGAAGAAGACTACTGCGATTCCGAAGAGGAGGACGTTTCCGAAGAGGAAGACGGTGAGGAATACAACCCCGAGCGCGACGCGGACGACTACGAAGACGACTCGGCCTCGCGGTCGTGCTCCTCTTCGGAGGAAGAGCCGGAGGGAGAGCGAGAGGGAGACGCGGCCGCTGCCCGAGAGCGAGACAGAGAGCCAGACAGAGAGCGAGCCAGAGACAGAGAGCGAGAGCGAGACAGAGCCAGAGAGCCAGAGCCAGAAAGGGAGACGTTGCTGTCAAAAAACGGCAAAATCAAATGGTCCTCCGTGGCCTATCGCGGCCCGGACCGGCCCCGCGCCATCCGCCGGCCCTGCCCCGCCGTGACGCCGGGCCCCACGGCCTACGCCGCGTCGCGAGCGCTCGACATCGCGTCCGCCTTCCGGCTGTTTGTCACACCGGCGATAGAAAGGATCATCGTGGACATGACGAATCTGCAGGGGGTGAGAAAATACGGCGACGGCTGGCGACCCATGGACTCCACCGACCTGCGCGCCTACGTAGGGCTGCTGATCCTAGCCGGCGTCTACAGGTCCCGAGGCGAGGCCGCGGCCAGCCTGTGGGACGCCGAGAGCGGCAGGACCGTGTTCCGCGCCACCATGCCGCTCAAGGCGTTTCACAAGTACTCGAGGCTGCTGCGATTCGACGACCGCCAGTCGAGACCCGCGAGACTCGCCACAGACAGACTGGCGGCCGTAAGAGAGGTGTGGGACCTGTGGGAGGAGCGGCTGCAGGCCCTCTACAACCCGGGGCCCGAAGTGACGGTGGACGAACAACTGGTCCCGTTCAGAGGTACCGTCTATGTATCTGTGTATGTACGCGTAGCGTAGAGAGCACGGGCAGTCTATGTATCTGTGTTTGTACGTGTAGCGTAGAGAGCACGGGCAGTCTATGTATCTGTGTTTGTACGTGTAGCGTAGAGCACGGGCAGTCAATGTATCTGTCTATGTACGTGTAGCATAGAGAGCACGGGCAGTAGTAGCACGGGCAGTAGTAGCAATCGGCAAGAGTAGCAACGTGGAGCACGGGCAGTAGTAGCACGGGCAGTAGTAGCAATCGGCAGTAGTAGCAATCGGCAGTAGCACGGGCGGCGGAGGCGGCTGCGTGTAACGTAAACGCAGTGCGCCCCGATGGTGAGCCGGTAACGATGACGCTGGTATCTGTGTTTGTACGTGTAGCGTAGAGAGCACGGGCAGTCAATGTATCTGTCTATGTACGTGTAGCATAGAGAGCACGGGCAGTAGTAGCACGGGCAGTAGTAGCAATCGGCAAGAGTAGCAACGTGGAGCACGGGCAGTAGTAGCACGGGCAGTAGTAGCAATCGGCAGTAGTAGCAATCGGCAGTAGCACGGGCGGCGGAGGCGGCTGCGTGTAACGTAAACGCAGTGCGCCCCGATGGTGAGCCGGTAACGATGACGCTGGTATCTGTGTTTGTACGTGTAGCGTAGAGAGCACGGGCAGTCTATGTATCTGTGTATGACGCTGCTAATCTCCTCTCCCTCTCCTCTCCCTCTCCTCTCCCTCCCCTCTCCCTCGCCGAAAGGACGCTGTCCTTTCCGACAGTACATTCCCAGCAAGCCGGCCAAATACGGCATCAAGTCGTGGGTGGCCTGCGACGCCAAGTCCAGCTACGCTTGGAAGATGCAAGTGTACACCGGCAAGGCGGCCGGCGGAGGCCCCGAGAAGAACCAGGGCGCGCGCGTCGTCCTCGATCTGACCGAGGGACTGCCGGGCGGTCACAACGTCACGTGTGACAATTTCTTCACCTCCTACGAACTCGGGCAGCGGCTCCTCGAGAGGAACCTCACCATGGTGGGCACGGTGCGAAAGAACAAGCCCGAGCTCCCTCCCGCGCTGCTCCAGTCCAAGGACAGACAGGTCTCGTCCTCCAGGTTCGCCTTCACGCCCACCGCCACTCTAGTGTCCTACCTGGCAAAGAGAAATAAGAACGTGCTGCTTCTGAGCACGCGGCACGCGGAGCCCGACGTTAGCGATCGCCGAGACCGGAAGCCGGCCCTCATCCTAGACTACAACTGCAACAAGGGCGGCGTGGACAACCTAGACAAGGTGGTCGGGACCTACAGCTGCAGACGGATGACCGCCCGCTGGCCCCTGGTCATCTTCCACAACATCCTCGACGTGTCCTCCTACAACGCCTTTGTCATATGGCGAGAGATCAACCCCGACTGGATGCCCGGGAAGCGGAACAAGAGGAGGGTGTTCCTGGAGCAGCTCGGAAAGGCGCTCGTGAAGCCCTTGATCCAAAGAAGGCAGCGTCTCCCCCGCACCGAAGCCGCCTCAGCACTTGTCAAAGTCATACGGGGCGAGCGTGTATCCGCCGAGGCTCGTCCGCAAGCCCTTGAGCAAGCCGTCGGCCCGGCCGCCGCCTCCGACCCAGCCCCGGCCGCCCGGCTGGAGGCGAGTAAGAGGAAGAGGTGTCAGCTCTGCCCACCCAAGAAGGACGCCAAGACACACACCGCGTGCTGCAGGTGTAAGAAATACATCTGCAAAGGCTGTTCACACCCATACTGTCACACTTGTGCCCACTGGGCCTTTAGCCAAGACGGGACAGGGTGACCCGGGGGGGACACTGTGTGCTAGGCATAATAGGAGGACAACGGGAGGGTTATGTAACAACAACCATACCCAAAAGGCACAATATCCACAACCAAGGGAAGGTAGTGCAGGAGGGGGGGCGTTTTTAGAATCAATACCCAAACTCACACGGGGCCCAAGGGCAGTACGGGGGGACAGCCTGTCACTTCGCACACAGGGCCCTTGCCCGGAATGTTGAATCTGTGAGTGTCCACCACAACCTCTCAGTTATCCAAAACTTTACGTTGTATCCTGTCTGTGGAATGTGGAGGCTGTGACAATAGATCCAGCTTTCAGTAGTGTAGCAAACCACGTATCAGTTATCCAACACTTGATGTTCTAGCCAACGTACTAATACAGGGAAGTACTTATAAGTCAGTTTGGGTTGTTACAAGAGTTTACATTTATCAACACTGGGGAAGAGGTATCAGCTATAACAAGTAGGACTATTATGGGTAACCTGTTCATCTTCGTTGCAACAATCCACTTGTCTCTATGTATGCATCTGTACGAAAAGCACAGTGTAATCAGTGATGGACATGTGCTTGAAGAAGACTACCTGGGTGTGGATGGGGGACTTGACCTTGACGGAGAATATCGTGGTATGGATGGGGGACCTGAGTTTGACGGAGAAAATGGGGTTGTGAACGGAGTCCCTGAGTTTGACAGACCCGGATTACAAGGGAGATCTAGAGTGGCCCGCTCTATCCAAGGTGGTTCGGATGACAACTCTATGCCTGACCTCATTGAGGTAGAGAAAGGTTATTGCTACAGGAACATTTGTAGGCAATTTGACACCTGGAACGTTACTTACCGGGTGACATTGATGAAACCATACCAAGTGTATAAACTTGATGGTAAATGTCTGCCTATCACTCTAGTGAGCTACTACGGAAAAGGAAAGCCTGACGTCTCAGTGTTCTCTGTGGTGTTTAACTGGAAGACAACGTCTACTCAGTCTCTAATACCCAGTGGATCACAATACAAGGCAGGTGCACAGATCTTGGTGAACTGTGCATCTGGAAGAGACATGGATGGTCCCGGAACAGCCGTGGTAGATCGGCCTTACTACGCAGCCTGTCCTGTGGACTGTACCGGATACAACGTGAACACTGGTGCGAGACTACATTCCCTGGGTCTCAGTGTACTGAAGACTGAAGGTGTGAGGATGATGGACTTGTCATCGGTGTCACTGAATCTGACACTGCTCCGAGAAAGTATGGGGGAGATGTAATTATCCTAACAGTTGAAATGTTATATTGTATTCATTTGGTACTATGGTGATGTGGACCTCTTTTATCAATAAAGTACAGTGGTAACACTTGACAGTTGCTTGTCTGAGCATA
Source organism: Salvelinus namaycush (assembly GCF_016432855.1). Taxonomy (NCBI): domain Eukaryota; kingdom Metazoa; phylum Chordata; class Actinopteri; order Salmoniformes; family Salmonidae; genus Salvelinus; species Salvelinus namaycush. The sequence goes on along the minus strand of NC_052348.1, from coordinate 15,199,895 downwards.
CTTTATTTTTTACTTGCATTCAACAGCATTATAAACTATAACATGGCTACCCAAGCCCAAGCCCTCACAGTGAGCAAGCCTGGAAGCCTTATAGGCTCCTGTGGCTTCTGTCAAGCTCTGTGTGTTTGATGACGCTTTCCTTAGGTCCGCCCTATCATGACTCAGTCAGCAAGCATGGCAGCCATTATAGGCTCCTGTGGCTTCTGTCAAGCTCTGTGTGTTTGATGACGCTTTCCTTAGGTCCGCCCTATCATTACTCAGTCAGCAAGCATGGAAGCCTTATAGGCTCCTGTGGCTTCTGTTAAGCTCTGTGTGATTGATGACGCTTTCCTTAGGCCCGCCCTATCATGACTCAGTCTGCAGAACTGTGGGTCTTTGACAATAGGGGCCAAAGCGATATATTAATGACTATACTGACGTCTCTCAAGAAGCAGAACAGAGTGTATAATGGCACATGGGAAATCAGAGTCTTTCTATACACTCAGATATTGTAATACAGCAAAGGAGAATGACAGTAGCGACGACTCAGACATTGACTTTGTTAGTGGCAGCACATGCAGAGAGCTGCAGTTCAACCCTGTTACAGTTGAAGATGCCCAGTTGCTGTGCACTAGGCTGAAGGTGCAGTGCAAGAAGAGGTCTCTCAGTCATACTGCGTCTGGTGTGTTAGGTGCTCCGTGTAAGAATGTGAAAATAAAAGGTGACGGAAATTGTTTCTTCAGAGCGGTCAGTGAAGCACTATGTGGTACAGAGGAGTACCATGAGCCAATTCGAAATGCGGTGGTGCAGCAGCTACAGAGCAAACAACATATGTATAGGACCATCCTGAGAGTGTGTTACCGTTCAGTGTCAGAGTACATTACGGAGTCCAAGATGAATTGTTTAGGTAGTTGGGCGACCGAAGTGGAGATTCAAGCCGCTGCAGACATGTTGGGGGTAAGCATATATACATACTATACCAACCGTTGGATTGAATACAGATCTAATGGTTTAGAGGTGTCTAAGCAGGGCATATATTTGGAGAATAGTCGGAACCATTACGAGACAGTCGTTTGTGTCAAGAGGCCTCAGACTCAGTCTTGTTACGGTTACTGCCAGGGTTATGAGATTGGGAACAGCCATATACCACAAGCAGTTAGGTGCTCAGGCTCCAAATCATCTGATTCCGAAAGCAGTTCGGGAGCGGCCATGGCAGGTGACTACGAGGATTGGATGTGTGATGATTATCAGGACAATTGTCAAGAGGACTATACCCATAACCGAGATACTCCCGGTGCTGACATGGAAGATACCAGAGACCAGGATGCTGAAACTAGTCCCCATTATCGTTCAACCGATAGTCTGGAGAATAGTCGGAACCATTACGAGACAGTTGTTTGTGTCAAGAGGCCTCAGACTCAGTCTTGTTACGGTTACTGCCAGGGTTATGAGATTGGGAACAGCCATATACCACAAGCAGTTAGGTCCTCAGGCTCCAAATCATCTGATTCCGAAAGCAGTTTGGGAGCGGCCATGGCAGGTGACTACGAGGATTGGATGTGTGATGATTATCAGGCCAATTGTCAAGAGGACTATACCCATAACCGAGATACTCCCGGTGCTGACATGGAGGATACCAGAGACCAGGAGGCTGAAACCAGTCCCCGTTCAACCGATAGTCTTGTGGACTACGACATTTACGATTCCGAGGAGTCAGACTACGAGGTCCACACCCAAGACGTCGACAGTGAACAGCTCTACTGTGAACAGGTTGACGACGAAGAGGTGGTCTACTGTGAAGAGGTCTATGGTGAAGAGGTTGACACCGGCGCTGTCGTGGAATGTGAAGAAGTCGATGATGACGAGGTGGTGGACTGTGACGACGTGTACGATGAAGAGGATTACGACGACGAGGTGGTGGACTGTGAAGACGTGTACGATGAAGAGGTTGACGATGGCGAGGTGGTGGACAGCAACGAAGGCTACAGCGAAGAGGGTGGCGAGGTACAGGTTTACTGTGAAGATGGTCACGACTCGATTCCAGCTGTGGAAGATTCGAGAAAGCAACATTCGATGGAAAGCATGCTTAGTTGGTCTATACTGAACACATCATGGCATTCCTTCCTAGAATGGCTGGGGGAGCGCTGGTGGGGATCAGTCTCTAAAGAGCAGATTATCACATTCATGGATACAGCTAACAGTCGCAAAGGGGACATTGTCGTCGCTGCACACTTCGGTGGCATGCAAGGAGGAGTGTGTTCGATTATGGTGAAGACACAGGATTCAGTCATGACCTTTACTGTTGTTATTAGTCGAGGCAGGTACATCTGTACCGATATGGTACAAGGTCTATTTTCAACTCCTATTGACATTATGAAAGTTCTGGTGCGTAAACTGGGAGAAGGACACTTGCTACGTAGACCCAGGTGGATGGCTCATAACCCCAAATACTTTGCTATGACACAAATTGTGGACGAGCTGTGTTATATTGTAAAGCTGATAAAAGGCTCATGGTGGGGAGCTGCATTCCTCAGTTTAGAAATGTCCCCACCACATGGTAAAGTGATAGAGCTTCTACGAATGAGGACAAACAAGCACACCAACCCAGCTGCCGCAATCCATTATATGAATGAGGACAGTTTGGGATACCTGTTTGATATTGTAACTGCCAAGGGAAAGAGATTCAAGGTGACGTTTGATAACTTGGGGTTTACGATTGGGACAGGTGTACACTTTCCATATATCACATCTATTCTTTCCCGCATCTGCTGCCTTGAAGATGCAACCTTTGTAGCCCGACCAAAGAACCACATCTTTGGGGATGAAGGCCTGGAACGTCACCCAGGTGTCACAGATGCCAGACACACTGTCTAGAGTAGGAAAGATATAGGTGGAGAGCATATGTAATCACTGTCATATCGCTTGGTAAATGTGCCATTACAAAGTGCTTGTGGTGTATTATTCAATGTCCATATCCTTCTGTGAATAAAGACAATAATATCCTGAGCAAGAATACCAGGTCACATTTATTTACAGAGTACATAACATTTACATACATCCATACCAAAAGTAGGACATAGTGGCAGCTCAAAAATGAATAAAATGGGTTCAGTGTAGTTAGGTCTCAACACATTGCAACCTAGTCATCTCCATCCTCATCATCTCCATCCTCATCAGCTCCATCCTCATCAGCTCCATCCTCATCATCGGCCATATACTTGAGCGAAAGAGACATAACCACATTACCAACAAGTCATACACACAAGCAAAAGTGTCATCACAGAATACACTACCATATCTACCATTTCATCTTCTGCATTGTTCAACTGGGGAAGAGGAGGTAATGCTAGGTGACGTTGAGGCCGGTTGACGACTTCTGGGGGCAACAGTGGAGGAGCTTGTCCCAAGACAAGGTTCCTAGGTCCCTCATCGTCAGACGATAGTATGTAATCACTCTCCTGAATGTGTATTAAAGACATGGGAAATGTATCACTTATACATGGTATACTTTACAACAGTGAATGAAAGGACATCAAACCGAGTACCTACAGAACGGGTCAGGATTATGGTAGATACCTGTGGAATAGAGACGAGTGTTAGAATCAGTACAAGCTAAATGCCTATGATGAGCATGGTCTATGAAAGAGGTGTCTATAGAGTATGATATAACATGTGTGTATCTTACCGCGCTCAGCTCGCTATTGTCAGTTTCTATACCACTCTCCTCTGACATGATCAGAGGTCGGAAATGCACAATTGCCTGAGGTAAGGAGATATAAATACTCTCATCCCATTTGATATACACGTCACCCAAGGCTATTACAAATGCACTGAGTTCCTAGACTGGGACAGAGGTGACCCTGTTCAGCTAATAACCGATGTGCTTAAAGCAGTCCCAAGCGGTTACTTGATGGCTAGACCAAGAGACATACCTGATGAACAGAACAATTGGTCTGGCAAATGTGTAGTGGAAGGGATGCGTGAAATGATACAGCTACTAGAGGGTGCATGGTGGGGACATTCGACGGGCAGTTCCCCAATGTCATCAAATCACATTGAAGTTATACAGGACCTAAAAAAGATGGAAGATGAATACCCCAAGCCAGCTGCAGCGATCTGTTACATGGATGAAGAGGAATATGGATACCTCTTCGAAATTGTAACAGCAAAAGGACAACCATACAAGGTCACGTTTGATAAGTCTGGGTTTGTGCTTGATACAGATATACACTTTAACTCAATGACAAGTTTGCTGGACCATATGACAACGGTTGTAAAGGTTTCCTTTGTACCAAGACCCCTTTCTACAACACAGGACCTGTGCATGAGCAAGATGGATGTAACAGGAGGGAGAAGGAGGGGACCAGTGGAGACAAGTGGAGGCCTACCCAGTCTCAAACGTTCCATACAGACTAGCCCGTATGACCAGAGGTATAGGCCATGACCATTGTATTACTGTACATCTCAATTAATATTTGTGACAGTATATGTGTCAATGTAATATACATTACATATCATTGTTTTGACATGCAATCAATAAAGTGTATCACCAGTCATGTCAGAGCCTTGTTCTTTTTATTCACATACATTACAAAGAGCAGTACCGTTGCAACTACACATGTTTCACAAAGTCATTATAGCTGGGCTATCCACCCGGTACTGCTTCATCCAACCGTGTCTGTGCTATCCAAAAGGGCTCCATTCATGCCACAATGCCTTGGTTATTCATCCTTGGCCTGTTACTCAACCACTTGCGTGCATCCAACCTTGTCTCTAAATCCACACATTATCCATTCATCCAAGCTAGGGTGTTTAGCTACTCATCTACCACTTATCATACAGTGGCTGTTGTGTCCACACAGGCTTACTTTCTCCAGCCCTGTCTTGTGTATCTCCCCACCACCTGGGCAAGTCTCTACTTGTTTATCCAGTCCTTGGGCACTCGTCCAACTGTTTCTGTGCTGTCCACACAGGCTTACTTTCTCCAGCCCTGTCTTGTGTATCTTCCCACCACCTGGGCAAGTCTCTACTTGTTTATCCAGCCCTGGGCACTCATCCAACTTTGTCTCTAAATCCACACATTATCCATTCATCCAAGCTAGGGTGTTTAGCTACTCGTCTACCACTCATCTTTAGGTGGCTGTTGTGTCCACACAGGCTTACTTTCTCCAGCCCTGTCTTGTGTATCTCCCCACCACCTGGGCAAGTCTCTACTTGTTTATCCAGACCTTGGGCACTCGTCCAACTGTTTCTGTGCTGTCCACACAGGCTTACTTTCTCCAACCCTGTCTGTTTATCTTCCCTTCACCTAGGCAACAGCTCTACTTGTTTATCCAGCCCTGGGCACTCATCCAACCTTGTCTGTGCTGTCCACACAGGCTCATCCAACCTTGTCTGTGCTGTCCACACAGGCTCATCCAACCTTGTCTGTGCTGTCCACACAGGCTTACTTTCTCCATCCCTGTCTGTTTATCTTCCCGTCACCTGGGCACTCATCCAACCTTTTCTATGCTGTCCACACAGGCTCATCCAACCTTGTCTATGCTGTACACACAGGCTTACTTTCTCCAGCCCTGTCTGTTTATCTTCCCTTCACCTAGGCAACGGCTCTATTTGTTTATCCAGCTCTGGGCACTCGTCCAACTGTTTCTGTGCTGTCCAACTCTCTGTGTTTACCCAACCGAGCATTACAGGGAGGCAGTTAAATAGCAAGGTCTGTTCTTAGGATCTGTTAACAGTTTGCCTCTCTCAGCACTGGGGAAGAAATATCAAGTGTGTATTCGAAATGACTGGGATGGAAGTGACCTATGGAAACTGGCCTCTATTGGACAGATCATGGCTTTCATTTGTAGAGTCACTGGGTGACCACTGGTGGGGTTCCGTATCTGAGGAACAAATGATATCTTTCCTCAATAGACCCGAGGTGAAGGTGGGAGCTTTTGCCATAGCGGACTACCGTGGAGCGGAGCCCGGAGGAGTGTGTTCATGTATGATGAAGACAGGGGATTGTGACATTATCTCATTCGCCATATATGTCACTGGAGGCCGTTACAAATGCACCGACTTCCTAGAGTGGGAATACAGTCAACCAGCAAAAATTATAGAAGACATGATTGCAAATTACCCAGGAGGGTACCTGATGGCTAGACCTAGAGCCATACCTGGTGGTCAAAGCAAGGGGACTTGCATACGTGTAGTGGAAGAGATGCATACTATGATACAGTTACTAAAGAGTGCATGGTGGGGACTGTCTCTTGGGCAGTCGCCAAATGGTAGGTCCCCAGGGTCATGTGAGCACACTGCCTTGTTAAACAGTCTAAAGAGTATGCAAAGTGAAAACTTCAACCCTGCTGCTGCAGTATGTTACATGGATGAACACCGCTCTGGATACCTCTTTGACATTGTAACAGGGAAAGGAAAGGTATACAAGATCATGTTCCATGGGTCTGGCTTTCGATGTGGGACCAATCTACACTTCTACACCATAGGAGAGTTGATTGACTACATGAGAGGGGCTAGGAATGTAACTTTTGTGCCACGACCTTCCCCCTAATGTGAGGGGAGACAATGACAAGGATGGAGTAGGATCGAAGGACACAAGAGGGTTCGATATTCTCAGCACAAGGCTATGGATATGAATAGTGAACTCTTTTCATAACATACTCTGTAAGATATTATACAATGTTACAGCTAGAGTGTACTTTTTCTTGACATGAATAAACCAAATCAATGGTGTCTTTTGCCTTTATTCAATATATTTGTGAAACATTACTGTATAACATAGTCCTCCTGCACATATCACGCAATTGTTGTTAACCCATACATGTTGCCCCATAGTAAAAGTTATACCAATCCCTTAAAGACATATGATTATTCAACATAAACTTCAACTGGGTTCTTCTGATCAACACCTCGGTGCTTAACTGTGTGACAGTAGAAAGACTGTCAATGTCTTCTTCCTCACATCCCTCTGCAAGCCTCAGCCCATGGATGAGTTTGGTGTATATGTCCCAGAGTGTTGTTCCATAGAGTATGGTGATTGAGAGATGCCCAGTGATTTCACCTATGTTTTCAGAGGGGCTCTGGATCAAGACTTTGATGTGAGGCCTATTTTCGTCTACAATGGCAATGTTGTCCGCGTACTCGCTCATGGTCTGGTACAGTGCGGAGACGTATTTCATCACAGCATATGGGATGACAATACCCCCACCATACATGTGTCTAGGAGGGAAAGATGTACAGTCGAGGTCTTGGAAGGCTCGCGGGGTTGCCATTGCCATCTCCTGAGTGACTCTGTGGAGAATTCCAAGGTCGTCGAGGGAGACAGATCGCCAAAGAGCTAGGACATTTCTGAGAGCATCATAGTCCTTGTCAGTGCCGAGTTGATGGGAAGGTATGCACACGTAGCTGTCTGCACACTGGGGGAAAGAAAAGGATGCTATTCCACTGGGTCCCCTGGTAATGCTGACAAAGCCTTTCGCCGAACACAGGCCGCATATGAATTGAAACTCCCCTCGGGGAGAAGCGACCAGAACGTCTAAAGCTCCTTTCGCTCTGTCCGATGCCCAGAGACTGTTTGACATCATGAAGGCTAAGACATTGATGAGAGCCTGCCTGTTGTCGTCATCATAGACAGATAGGGTTCGATTGAAAGGCACTGTGTCCGTGCCAGCTATCTTGATACAGGAGCCACCGTTAATGTCAACGTTCCACTGGGATGAAAGTTTAGATGGATCATTAGTCAGGATCCTTGTCTTGTTGTCATTGAGGACAGTGAACTTGACTGGTATTTTGTCCAAGGTGCCTTGCTTGTATGCGGTAACTGTCATGTTGTCAATGATGAACAGAGTGCTGCAGTCTCCAAAGGGTATGAGCCCTTGCAAGTCAATCTTGAACATGGTAGGCTGATGTGCTTCACTGACCTTGTTCATTGTGTGGGTGAACACATACTCCTTCTGACTGAAAGACATCTTTACCCGTGCTTGGGATGCTAAAGGTATACTATCACCGGTCTGTACTCAATGCATGTATACGAAATGGTATATACAGTGCTTTTCGTCTCGATCACGAGAGCCACCGTCTTTCATTGACACACCGTCCTATCCTTCTCTTCTTGTCTTCACCGTAGACACGCTGGATAAGCCTGTGACCGGGGATATTGTTGGTGAACAGGTCCTTGTAGAAGTTTTTACAACCGGTGCAATGATACGTAACCACCCTGCAGTCAGAGGGAGGACGTCTCCTCTTTCCGAGCGTGGCCCGGACAGGGGTGATCCATTTTTTCTCCTTAAAGGTCTCGATCCAGGTTCTCATGACTTTTGCGTCGGCGCAACAGTACGGCATGATGCAAAGAACAGATTCTGGGTACATAACGGGCCCAGAGCTGAACGCGTCAGGGGTCTGTATCTGCAACATGAGTACAGTCTGATACAGAAGGCCTGCCAGGTCAACTAGAGTCCTCTCGCACAGCTCGCTTCTCACTATGGAAAGCCTACCAGTAGTAGAGTAGGTGATCCCAGCGTCTTGCAACATGACAATCGGCAACGAAAGCAAGATGGAGGCGTCAGAGCAAGAGTCGTTGTCGACAAGGGACAGTATGCCTTCCGATATGGCTTCCGTGAGCCTTTTCCCGAGCGAGGCGCTTAGGTTCCTGTAGACATCACGGGGCTGTAGGGACATGTCCTTGGTGATCACATTGCTGCAGACCTCGAGTTTCTCACCGGGCAGACGCGCCACAGTTTCCCTGTTGATCCTTAGGTGCTCCAACTCACTACTACCGCAGACGGGTATCATGTGTTCAGGGCAGTTGTTCATTACCGTGTTGAAAGCCGTGGTTGCCCTCTTCAACCTCTGTCTGACTGAGGAGATTGAGGTGAGCAAGTGCTCTTTGCAATCATCCAGGCTGTGGGAGCCAAGAGCAGAACTGTACATGTAGCGGGGTAAGCAGTAGTCTATAATGCAGTGAGCTAAAAGCTTTCCAGAGCGGTTCACCAAGGTAGAGTCAGCATAGTGAGCTATCAGCACCCTGGAGTTGGCGAAACATTTGTTGAAAGGCTGGTAGGGGTGTGAAATGATCTCTGTGTAAGACGAGGAATCGATTGGCGTTAGGGTTCTGGGGGCCGGGGTGTGATGCTCCTCCGTGTTGTCATCTCTAACGGGTTTGGACCCGTGTTCATTATCACCGTCAGACACCACGCTTGTGTCGGAACGCTTGGCCTCGCATATGAGCGATCCACCGAACATGGCCGTGATACACCCTGTGTTAGCCTGGAGGTTCAAGGGGTATCTGTAGAAGGCTGCTTCGCAAGGGTTACACTTGTGATACTCGGGGCATTCGACTGGCTTGACAGAGAGTCCTGTAATGTGCTGTAGCCACGTCTTCACAGTTTCTAGGTAGGTCGTTTTAACACTGGAGTTGGCTACCTGCAAGCGATCCAGTGTTTGTTGACTAAAGTGCTTGTTCTTTGATGATTTGATGAGACTGCTCCAAGGAAAGAACCCTGCTGCCATCTTGGACGCGATGAGTTGCGATGCTTTGCACGCTAACAGGTCTCTGAGGATGGCTTCCTTGCGCGAGAACATGTGGTTCATGCAGTATTTCCAGTCCTTGTACAGCGTTCTCACTGTGATGGTGTCGCTCGACGCAGACTCGTAGCCCTGTACGGGAACCAGTGTCGTAGAGACCGCAGAGAACCCAGAGTCCAGCTTCAACGTTATAACATCGTCCACTCGGTAAGAGGTGAGGAAGGAGCTAGCTCGATGTAAGTCTAACCACTGCCCGTGATCGTCCAGGATCGGTTCCCTCTCCAGGTATAAGATTACATCTCCAGCCTTGAGCTGGTGCCAGGGAGAGGTTGAAAAGCAGGATAACACGTCAGTCTCCAGTTTGACACAGTCTCCCCTCATGACGCAGGATATGAAGGTGTCCGTCACGGCAGAATCACAAGGGGAGCGCATACTTTTGAAGGCCGACAGCCCCCTGACCTTTACGGAGATCGAAGACAGATCACCCTTGTCGTCTAGGTTGTGACTGAGAGCCACGTAGGTCTTCTTAGCTACGTGACAGTAGACCGAGCAACTGTTTTCATACTCCAGCTTGACTCTCCTGTCTTTAACGAAGGGCCCTGTGACATCCGCAACTTCTTCGGACCCAGGGACTCTTGCCACAAAGACGGGATATCCTTCCTTGGTGAATGTTCCTTTCGGGTCTCTGGCTACATTTCGGTGTGTGTTACCTCTGCCTATCACGTACATCCTCTCGAGAGTGTCCTCAACCAAGGCAGTGTGCACGTAGTCCAGAAAGGCAGGCACCTGGGAGCCAGCCCTCTTAAACATGTCACCCACAGCCTTCCGGCCATTACAGGCAAAGCTCTCGAGGAGTTTGATGTCAGTGTCCCCGGACCGGGGCGTATCTGTTCTGTGCACGACTACATCAGACACGTCCCTTTCGGGGATGTCCCGGGGACCGTATCCAACTGAGACCATGACACTGTCAGTGTCTCCGTAGACAACAGGGCAGCTGTGCTGGTAGAACGTAGACACACAGTTGTTTACAACGGCAATCTGTTGCCTGCCGTGGCCAGATATGAGAGGCCCGCAGGGACGAGGAGCCGTTCCGTAGAAGGAGTTGGCTAGGACTTTACACTCTCCCTCCTGTAGCTTGTAGTAGACCCGCTCGGCCTCGCTGATGTCAGGGTTCTTGAGTTTCCTCTTGAACTCAGCTCGCTGGTTGAGATAGTACTCTACCGAGGAAGAGAATATGCCCGGGGCACGGATGAAGCAGCCTTGGGTCTGGTCGTACTTGAGAATGAGCGATGCGTACTGAAACCCCTCAGCCTCCCAGTTGTAACACACCCAACCCGATAGATCGTGGGGAAAGTCAACGGGAGGCCAGGGGATGGTGGTCTCAGGTGAGATGTTGAGAGCGCACATGATCGAGGGGTACATACTGGAGAAGTCAAAGGACAGCTCCAGACCCATGCCGGGCCCCGAGTAGTGTAGGCCAGTGAGTGGGTCACACACAGATCCTCCCTTCCACATGTCACTGTCACCATTGTCTGAGGCGAGATTAGGATCCCATCGCAGTCGGCTGTTCAGTTCCATGCCCAGGGGTCCCGCTTTCACTCTGAGGGTATCGAGTGTAAACTTGAGCTGGGGGATCTGAACCGAGTGAATGCTCTGCACAAAGCCGCAAAAGTTATCCCCTCTCCCGTGTACCACCACGTCTATATTGAGAGTGGCCCTACATCGATGAAACAGAGCTGATACTGGGTTGAGAACTTTAGCCAGCCTGGCGCACAGCTGTGAGTCGACCAAGTTGTAGACGAGCACGGCAAATAGACTCCTACCTCCGAGTCTGATCATCTCGTCCATGCTAGAGTAACCCACGTCCGCTAGCTTGCAAAGCTTTCTGGTGTCCTTTGGAACCTTTCTGTGTAGCTTCCTGACCTTGGAGATGACAAAGGGTGCCACGTCGTTCAACTTCATGCTGGTACACGCAAACTTTATATCTCTGGTCCCCGCCATCCTGTACAGATCTATGATGTTCATACCGCAGCTGTTCATCTTGAAGTGGCCCAGCTTGGCCTTGTCTTTGTTGAACGTTTGGATGTGCACAGATATCAGTTGGAGCTTGTACTCGGTCAAGGTTCCGTTGAGCAACACAGAGCCTACGCTCTTCAGCATCTCCTTGTACATATCAAGGTAACGTACGTTTTCAAACTGGAAGAACGGTACCATGTCATGGGCCAGGGCCTTGGTGACAAAGAGGCCGTACCAGGCTCGCAATAGCGAGGCTCCTCGTTCCTGGGTAACGGCGTCTCGGAACTTGGTGTAATTCGATTGAGTGTAAAAATGCACACGCTGCTCGATCACTCTCACATCGAATTCGGCGTTGAACACGTACAGCAGTTCTATGCCGTACTTGTACAGCAGTTGGATCATCTTCTCCAGGACTGCGAGTTCTCCGGAGCACGGGTAAAACATAATCCTTCTGACATCGTCTATACCGGCACCCCTGGCTAGTTCGTGGTCAGCCTCTGGTTGGTGGTTGTGTGTTACCTTACATTTGTTATAGACAACTATCAGCTTCTTCCTGTGGTGGTCAGGTGAAGTCTTGGGTATGTGGGAGTTGAGGATCACGAGAGAGATGCAGGTTATCTCGTGCTGCTGACCTGGCATGTCAGGAGATAGAGTAGGGATAGAGACGTGCTTACTATGTTTTGGCAATTGTGACCTGCCAGTGTCTAGCATGTGAACCAGCTTAGTCCTGTACTCTGTCATGCCCTCGACCGTACGCTCAGTGCAGTAGGGGAACCTGTAGGCGAATGAGTCGCATCTTAGGGACATGTCTCGGTATGATTTGTCAAACACGGTCTCAATGTCCAGACACGCTGCCTTGTAGAAATAGGCCACGTGTTTACTGTCAAAGAGCTTAGTCTCAGCCTCAGACAGGTCGTGATCATAGATGAGTTCGGATACTGAGAGCACCTGGTTCAGCTTGTTTGCAGACATGAAATAGACCCTACCGAACATGACATTGGAGCACAAGGCAGGCGTGTTACCGTCTCGAGCAATGTAGTAGCCCTTGTCGGGGCAAAAGTCTCCGAAAGTGAGTGCTCCCCTTACAGATTCTACATACCTTTTGGCCAAGGATATACATTTAAGCGGGAAAACGAGAGCATTTACTTTCCGCTTAATGTCATCATGGAGAACGTGGACGTTCACTGGCTCAGCAGCAAAGTGTTTAGACCAATTTCTACCAACCAGCTCCCAGGTCTCTTCCTCGCCATCCTGATCGCGACCCAAGTCTAGGTCATAACCCACAACAGGAGCTATACCAGTAACTTTGAAGTGTACCGTAGTGTAGATTTTGATATCTCGAGCCTGCACCACCAACCCTCTGCATAACAGCGCCTCCTCCTGTCTGTTAAAGAGGACAGACTTGATCATCACCCCTACCAGATTAGGTTCAAGGTCAGGGTTTACAACTCTACGCTCAGGGTAGATGTCAGGAAAGTAATCCACGAAAGGCACGGCTTTGTTCATGATTGTTACTCAAGAGACCTAGGGGACTTTATTTTACAGAGTGTAGTCACATATTTTCGTAGAACTACTGTTCAGTGACAACCTGAAACCCTTTGTATGGTATCAAGCATCCAACTGATGCTAAGATATCAAATGTTGAACTAAGGAGCATATGGAGAGCAAAGGATGAAAGATCTTAATCGAAACCAAATACAGACCTACACAACCAGGGCTGAATTATCCGTTCAGGGCTGAATTATCCATTTGTGACCAAGTCTGAGGTGCCCGACCACGGCTGGCTCATCCGAGCAGAGCTGCGTTATCCATTTGCGACCAAGTCTGAGGTGCCCGACCACGGCTGGCTCATCCGAGCAGAGCTGCGTTATCCATTTGTGACCAAGTCTGAGGTACCCGACCACGGCTGGCTCATCACAGCAGAGCTGAGTTATCCATTTGTGACCAAGTCTGAGGTACCCGACCACGGCTGGCTCATCACAGCAGAGCTGAGTTATCCATTTGTGACCAAGTCTGAGGTACCCGACCACGGCTGGCTCATCACAGCAGAGCTGAGTTATCCATTTGTGACCAAGTCTGAGGTACCCGACCACGGCTGGCTCATCACAACAGAGCTGAGTTATCCATTTGCGACCAAGTCTGAGGTGCCCGACCACGGCTGGCTCATCCGAGCAGAGCTGAGTTATCCATTTGTGACCAAGTCTGAGGTGCCCGACCACGGCTGGCTCATCCGAGCAGAGCTGAGTTATCCATTTGTGACCAAGTCTGAGGTACCCGACCACGGCTGGCTCATCACGAGCAGAGCTGAGTTATCCATTTGTGACCAAGTCTGAGGTGCCCGACCACGGCTGGCTCATCCGAGCAGAGCTGAGTTATCCATTTGTGACCAAGTCTGAGGTGCCCGACCACGGCTGGCTCATCACAGCAGAGCTGAGTTATCCATTTGTGACCAAGTCTGAGGTGCCCGACCACGGCTGGCTCATCACAGCAGAGCTGAGTTATCCATTTGTGACTAAGTCTGAGGTACCCGACCACCGCTGGCTCATCACAGCAGAGCTGAGTTATCCATTTGTGACCAAGTCTGAGGTGCCCGACCACGGCTGGCTCATCACAGCAGAGCTGAGTTTATCCATTTGTGACCAAGTCTGAGGTACCCGACCACGGCTGGCTCATCACAGCAGAGCTGAGTTATCCATTTGTGACCAAGTCTGAGGTGCCCGACCACGGCTGGCTCATCCTAGCAGAGCTGAGTTATCCATTTGTGACTAAGTCTGAGGTACCCGACCACCGCTGGCTCATCACAGCAGAGCTGAGTTATCCATTTGTGACCAAGTCTGAGGTGCCCGACCACGGCTGGCTCATCCGAGCAGAGCTGAGTTATCCATTTGTGACCAAGTCTGAGGTGCCCGACCACGGCTGGCTCATCCGAGCAGAGCTGAAATATCTGTCTCCAGTCACATGCTCATCTATCCGAACACGGCTGACTTATCCAAATACGAGACACTGACTTCTCTGTTCAGAGCTGAAGTGTCCGATCCAGTCACGTGCTCGTGTATCCGAACACGGCTGACTTATCCAAATACGAGACACTGACTTCTCTGTTCAGAGCTGAAGTGTCCGGTTCAGTCACGAGCTCGTGTATCCAAACACGGCTGACTTATCTAACTCAGAGAAACTGACTTCACTGTTCAGAGCTGAAGTACCCTGTCAAGGACATGAGGTTTAGTGTAACATGTATGCCAAGGAGTTAGGAAGTAGGCTCTAGGGCTCTCAATTGTGTCAGACCAGAGAAGACAACACTATCAAAGCATGGCCACTAAGAAAAATACAACGGTGTCAACCTATTGTAATGTTTTGCCTCACAGACAAGCAAATACAGCTGTGTTAGAAACAGTGAAGGTGCCTTCAAATAGGAGAGCCTTCTTCTTAGCGGTTGACACTGACATACTACACGATAGGATATCAGATGAGCTGTCTTTCGGAGCGTTGTCACCAAATGACAGAGCTACTTTCCAATTTCTCCTTTACCTGACATATTGCTGCAAAGGCGAGGTTCTCCAAGTGACTCTGGAGAACACAGATTTCTGCAGTATGTCACCACCTATCAGAGAGGATTTTGCTCAGGGGCGCCTATTCTGTTTTATCCTAGACATGAGTAAGGAGGAGCCATGTGAAACAAATACGCCGTCGTCTAGCCTCGGTGTACAGTCCCAGTTAAGCACACTGGCCGCCTCTGGTGATACGGGTGGGGATGTGTCCAGTACCCAGTTGCTCAGTCTCATGAACATGCGTGTGAACATGGATGTGTTTCAGAGGAGATGACGCCAGGTCTGACACCAATTACGACCCGTCCCACATCAAGCACTGACATGATGATGACGAACCTTTGAGAGCGTTCAACGCTTTCTATGCGACTGCAATTTGGTTAGGAAAAGGGCATCATCCATCAACCAATGCTATGATATGTGATGATAGACACAAAGGGAAGCTAGAGCTCCATGTTCGAACTGGGTTGGATATCCGCAGTGGATACACTGAATGCTACCAGGTGGATAGGAATAAGGTGAAGGAACTCCAGTGTTCCATGTACACCCCAGCCTGTCTAGTCAGGGAGCAGTTGGTTTTCCTTACCGGAGTCTATAATGGACCTAAATCTCAATGTTCTGGAGACTCCATAGGGAGGGATCACAGACAAGTACCTTAAAGCAAAGGTGAATCCAAGACAACCTGTTCCTAGCAATCATGTCTAAGCTGACGCGGTGCAATGGCTGAACCACGACAGGTTGTTGAAACGTGCTACAACTCGACCATTTCCAGAGGATATGAGATTGTGGAAAGGACTGAACGTTTCATATCGTCGATCTCACAGAGTCCTCGGGAGGCATGGAGGTTGACATCAGAGGTCTCTCTTGGTATTCAGGTACTCTGTGGAGCAAACTCATTGACAGGGAAAACCCCGACTTTTCTTCCTCACCTCTGATATCCCAGGCACATGCCCGTCCACCAGAGCCGCATGTGCCAGGGTATTACGTGATGTAAAAGAGTAGCGCATGAACTAAAGCTATCCGTCTTTTGCTGGGAAAGGCAGTGTTATTTGCTAAACGAGGCCTCACCAAGGACCACCATTGGAGCGTGTACGCAGAGTTGTCAACCTCATATTCTTCTGTTTCTACAACCCTCAGAGCATCACCCCTTCATTGTGAGTAAAGACGACACAGCTACTAACTTTGCGCACCTGTACCCTCATCTGGGGTAAACTATGAGCGCCTCAGCAGGAAATTAAAGTCAGTACGAGGCCGCAACAGTTCCGAGAGGCATAGTGGATATGGTGTTCCTATCCGCCTTGTTTCAGCACCAGTTTTCAGTGGAGAAAGTACTCTAGTTTAACCAAGGTTTTGACAGACTGTATAGACGACACAATTAAACTCGAGCTTGTCCTCTCGGTCTCACGACCTCAACCGGATACACGAGTTCGTTATCACTGGGCGCCTGGAAATGACGATGACTGTCCGGAGCATTCGGACGCCTCTGAATCCTGGCGTTGAAAGTGTACGACAAGTCGTTGGTGCGCTACTTGTTCTGTGACAGCTTCCAAAGTGGTGCAGGTTGTTTCAGGCGTCCGAACGACGTTCAATTACATTATCACCAACACCGCTCCCCAGTACCCCTCGAACGGATTATGCTCTTAAACGTTCACGGGCTCCCGTGAAGGTAGGTATTCAACGGCAAACACCGTGCTAAACTACCAGTTCAGGACGGTAAAGTTCTGCATAGAGACGCTGACGTCTTCACCCCCGAAATCTTTCAAGTTACAACAGCAGAGTAAACTCGTGTGTAAGTCATGATGAGAACCATGCTCTCATTATATACACTACGAAAACCTTGAAATCAAGTCGAGACAAGAGTCCCAACGTGAATCCAATACGTCAAGGACCTTTAGCACGACTCAAGCGTACTGGAGAGCGATGTGGGTAACAAGACATGTCAGACGGCAAAGGGGTGGACACCGTGAAAGTACCACGCTGTCACAACGCGGCTTTGGGTGGAACACCAACAAAATGGGCTTGTGAGCTGAGCGCGCTTGGGCCGACCGGTGTCCTGATCAGGAATCTGAGTTTCCCGAGCATGTAACTCACTCGACTAGCAGTAGCCCAATCAGATACAGGACACAGTATCAAACTCAAGATGGACCGTATAGCTTTGCCTTGTGGTCTGTATAGGCAGAAACTGATAACAGTCACGACCATTGATGTGCGAGTCGAGATAATGCAGTCGTCGTGAGGTTCGACACCAGCGTGATGCATGCCTTTGCGGCATTTACGGTAGTCCATACATTGTGGTGCACGGAGAGTCCGTCGGCATGGTTTCGTTCTGCATCAACCAGCTTGTTTTGCTGAGGCCATGAAGTTGCATGCCCACTTTGTCTTTGAATATGATCCCTCCCGTTGGACAGAGGATTCCAGATAGAGAGGATGATCCCACACCTAGGGTTACATAAGCAGGATGAACAAGAACAGGCCTGAAAGCTCTGAACCACTTTCCTTCGGACAGATCTGCCTAGAGACCAACGCTGTCTACAAGCTGTGCAACTGCGGCCTGTCTTTCGGACATATGTCCCTCCCCGTGCGGTCCGACATACAGGCGGTCACTTGCCTGCAAGGTGGCTAGGGTACATCTTGAACGACCTAGATCGCAGGGAGCATCAGCTGAGACTAGTTTTGAAAATGGACACCTTCCATTTTTGTATAGGATCTATGTTTTTTCTCGTGATAAGAGATCAAGGTGGCAACGATGTTCGAACAGGGATGCTTTTGCTGTGCCCACATGCAAGGTCCCCGGCTCAGGCTAGGGTACGAACTCTCTATAACACTTACAAGCTGTGGTACGTACAGATACCCACGAACCCACAATGCTCCTTAGGCATATGCAAGAGAGTGAGCGCTCATCGAATCATTGCAAGAAAGTATGTTCTGTCACAGTTCCACTTTGAACGCTGTAATATGATATACCTTTGCCCTAATACGCTCCAGGTACGCTACCTCGGGCTTTTGGATCATTGGGTAAGCTATGGTGGAGGCTTACGAGAAAGGAGACTTCCAGGACGTGAATGCTTTTTGGACAGTTTGCCACTGAAAGCAGTGAGAGATAGCCGCCCTATGCAAGATTGATATCACCTTGGACTCAACAAGGTCCGCTGCGGTCCGTAATACTGAAGCCACGGCTGCATAGACCACTAAACGAACTTCAGCTTTCACAAGTGCCGTGCTGGGAGGGAGACGTCTTTCCAGTGCGTCCTGGCTCCCTTGTATTATGGGGGGGTTGTCCCAGAAAGGCCAATGTTCTCCCGAACGCCCTAAGTCGCCTATGATAAAAGAACACCTGAAAGAATCTATGACTATGGCCGAACGGCACCTTTCACGTACCCAGACTTGAGCCGTTTATCAGCGGAGTACTCTGGTGTACCCTTGAAAAAACTCACTCGTTTTGCACCACAGCGGACCCGTGTATCACCAGGAAAGATACGTTTGAGAGTGAACCGTGATACTCGCGGTCACTTAGCTGAGTTAGAGGAGGATTGGAGTGAAAAGACGCGCCCGAACGTGTTTCAACAGTTACAGGCACTGACGTTGTTTCTCCGTTGAGATGTTGAACGGGACTAAACGCTGCGACAATGGTGGGATGTAGAGAGGGATGAGTTGATTAACCGCAAGGTCTCTTGGCATTCGCCAAGAAACCTCTGTGCCTTTATGGACAACTGGACTGCTCGAAAGGCAAACGGCGGCGTCAGCACTGCCCTGAGAAAGGTATGAGGCCTGCTAGTTGACACCACAAGAATGTAGCAGAAGCAACGTCTTAGAGCAGTCACCCAGGATCCAAGTAGCCAGTGGAGCATAAAAGTGAGCAGCACATGTGAACTGGAACATCCATGCCCAGGATGGCTCATGTGGAAGAGGCCGAGAGTGGGCAAAAAAGAAAATTACAGCCCAGGTTCGTAGGGTGTAGACAACAGCTGAGACTAATGTGGAAACTCAGATGCCCATGTAAATTTGGTAGACCCTGATTGGTTGTTGTGACATATAACTAAACAAAGACCATGTAAATAACACCATGTAAATAAGTGTACAGCACCAGTTAACCCTCTGATAGTGATTATGTTATTATATCACCCTCTTTGATATGAGGACACAATGTCCTTTATGGTGCAATGAACAGCTTATTATACTGGTGAAGAGATCACACGTTGGCAACTTTTTACTTTCGCTTTCATTTATCATGTGTAATAAGCATGACTTGGGTACCAAAGGGTCTACATCTCAGACATATTCAGTCATTGACTGCAGCACATAACTTGGTTCACACATACAACCAACGACAACCTGGTATTGTAAATGTCTATCTATATCACAGTCACAGTGTTCCAGTGTTCCACTGATGCTCTCAAGTTACATTCCCATAAAGGTCATACTATTTTATAATACATTACGACACTTGGACTGTTATCATACAGCATGTAATTCGGTCGGTCTAGATCTCTTCAACAGCACCGACGAAGAGGCGAGAGAGGCAGCAGAGGCGGGAGAAGGTTAAGCTCACCCTCTAGTTAGTAGGTGCCTCAGGTCATGGAATGTCCCGTTTATGCCATTCGTTTGAGAACACGAGTTTCATCCAGTTCATCCGCATGGCCTGTGGATCATACAAGGGTGTAACGGGAGATTTTGTCAGCTCTTACACGCACTGCTCGGAGGATAGAAGCTCTATGTGCCACGCCTTCTTGAATGCTAGATGACACTGAGCACAACCGGACCACGTCGGTTGGTTACGACACTAGGAGCAAGAACGCCTTGCTGTGAGGCAGAGCGTGTCCTCCACGGGTCGTGACAACACTTTGGGTGTTTGGATGATCCTGAGCTGAACAACCTTGCTGTGAATCACATATCCACATGGGCCCGCTAACAGCCCAGACCTATTTGCTGATAGTGATCCTCCGATGCATCATACAGATGTTATCCACAACCAAAACTACTGGAATCACCCCAAAGATCCGATGTAGAGACTTCTTTGATATGTCCCCTTGCATACATGCTCAGCTCTTCGACGTATGCCCCCATCAGTGGCGAGTGCGATCGATTATCAACACCTAGGTTGTCAAACCATGGATAGCTGTGGATATGGTTAGTTTCAGACAATGGTGTTTTCGTGACCTACTTTTATGTTTTACACAAAACTGCACATGTCGCTAACATTCCGTGAAGTGGGGTTGTCATGTTTTTTATTTCAGAATCATACCAGTCTAACATTTAGTTTAGATTTGTTTTTTAAATGTTTTCTTTTCACAAGATGCACACCACAAAATGTCCACATGTAACAGTGATAGTACATTATCATGGGCTGACTCAGTGTCATTTTATCGTGGGTAACCACTTCAACGAGCATCACCATGACATCCGCCTCTCGCCTACTGCCTGAAGTCCCCAGTTCATTTTGGCATACGTAGCTGGGCTTTGTGGCACACATAGCAATGGCCCCCTTTAGTCCGAGTACACCTAGTCTCACGGACAAGCACCTCGCCAATCGTTCCGCCTAACAGGCTGTGTTGGCATCAGTGAGCCTTCGCTGGTGGAGATAATCCTCTGCTTCGAGCAAAGGAGCTTTGGGAACCCCTGTGGCGGGCCCTCATATTAGATACAGGTGGGACTGGTGTATACATGGCATGTTTCCCCTATAGCGATGCAGCATTGAGCACCACGTACTTCACCCTCATCACCGGCCCATGGGAGCGTAGTAATGGTGCTTGCAATGAAGGGTAGCCCAGCAGCACATAAAGACGTGCAGTGAGAAACGTCACAGACCTTGCCCGTTTCATCTTAAGTCCAACATTTCCGTTTCCACGTGCTGTCTGACACTGTACCTATCATGCTGCCGTTTGCAGTAAACGATAACGACATAGGTATATGAAACAAATTGCACTCATCCTTCACCCAGAAGACTGAATCCGTAGACTCGGATGCATACGTGACACAGATCATGTTTAGTCCTCGGATATGGGACGAACATTGGTAATAGCTATTTCCAAGAGAGCCTGGAGAGCACGGTTAAAGCAGGCCACGTATCGATCCAACATTCTCCTTCTGCTTGCCGCACGTCTGTTACACAACACTTCAGTGTTTGTCCTGTTGTGTAACCAACCTTCATGTAATCTCTCTATGTTGATTATAGACCATGCAGAAGTATTCGTACTGAACACGAACTGTAAGGAATAAGGAAACAAAGGACATGTCGTTACCTGAGCTGGTTGGACTATAGCTTATGTGTTCTCTTTCCCTCACGGGCTAGTTGCTGTTACCTACTCGAGATCACCCCCTTTCACAGTTTGCACATCAACGAAAGCCAAACACCCAGCCCCTCTCATGAATCGTCTGCGGTACCCACACCGGATAGTCAGAAAGTTGGCTATGTCCAGACCCCCAGATGTGACAATAAGACATTCGACAATCAGTGAGGAACACTTCCTTTGGCCTCCCCAGAATACTTTGAACAGAACAGTAGAGCGTGATGACCACTGTATAAATTGACAACGAAGTCCCGTGACCATAACCAGCGTGTGAAAGAAAGGGCATGTAATGGGTGCGGCTGGTATTCATAGAGCTATAACATGTGATCCGACTCTGGGTAGGGTGATGGTCTATTCAACATTGTAACATAGTCCAGTGTGGACATTGGCAAGTGAGTCCATTGTAGATGTGAGGTATATAGCAGGCCCTGACACCATTTGGTACAGGACACGAGCCTTTATAAGACCATGTCTATGGTAATTGGGAACTGTAGAGCCAAGCTCATTTTGTCCACCAAAAATGTCACATCTATGAGTTCCTGGTTCCCAACCACTGCTGGTGATCCACCAATGGAATTGTGTGAGCATCAATACAAAGTCCTTCGTCCAACCACTGCTGGTAGCCCAATCCCTGCTGTGACATTGAATGAAATGTTACATATGGCCTTCTAAAACTCCAAACTGCCCTGAGTACACCAAAACATTACTCCCTACTATAAAGCGCCTCATTCACTAGTATAGATAATTTTACCCTTTTAATCACACACCTAACGTGATATCCGCCTCTCCCTTTCCCTCTACTATGGTCGGATTAGTGTGTCCTGTGACGTCACCGCTCCTCTGTGATGCATGGTGTGGGCATGTGATCATGAACCTTCTCATTCAGAGATGATCAAGAAGCTTTACTTGCCAGGCTGGTGTTGATTGCTGAATGTGTTGACGTTTTGGGAAGGTGCAGCTGTGTTCATGGACAGTGATGTTGAAAGAAACACCTCTACGTTCCAGTACGAACAGTTGTTTTAACCGTTTTGTATGAAAACTGTCACATCTAACTGTGTCCCCCCGGATGATGACATCCTAGCAGGGGCAGTGGGGTTCGGGTTAAAACCGAAATGCTACATTGCTTACAGGTGTCTTGGTGCAAACGACAGTTCATATACGTACATCGAGCCTCCCTTCCCGCAATGTGAACCAAACGTGTTGTCCTTGTGTCCGACGCAGTTTGAAAAACATACACTGGAGCGGACCACCTTGATGTTTCATATACCCCTTGTTTTCATGCTAGCGCGGCTACGAGGGGAGATCCATCCGAACATGTCAAAGGGCAGTACATTGTAATGGTAGGGGATGTGTGTCCTCTGGCCGATACCATATCCCTGGTGGTCTTTTGGAAACGATTAGTGATTGTGTTTCCGACAAAGATTGCACATGTGGATATGCCGTCTAGGAAACGCTCTTATGGAGTTCGCGAGAGTCTGGCATATCAAGCAGAGCGTTCGTTTGAAATGTGAAACAAGGGGTGTCAGTTCATGAGCCTGAGCCTGTTGAGTCCACTAGTCACATTTTCCTTGCCGTATATCCTCGACATTGTCCCAACCTCTTGTCTTTTACATACCCAGGAACTGTTTCTGACCTATTAATCTCCACATTTTTGCAGACAGCACATCTCAATTCCAAGATTCGTATCAATAGTTATACCTACTGCATATTCTATTATGATGGCCAAAGTCCTGGTGGAACCAGCAGCGACATGGCCTGACACACGGGAAAAAACTGTACCGATTAGCTGCTTTGTGTTCCACTTGATCGAAGCTGGAAAGAGCCTCGGGAGCTTTTGACCGTATGAATCGCACTGAATATCGCTCCACCATTTTCAACTGAACTACCCCGTGAGACTTTCGAGGCTTTGCCAGATCAAGACACTATGACCTGTCTAGTTTTCCAGATTGAAATAGAACTTGAACGAGATACACGACAGTCTGCCCTCTGAACAAACCAGACCTTCCAACCACAGCCTTAGATGTCGAGTACAAGCACCGTGTTTTTATTATTCTGGAGAATGGGAGAGTGGCCGTCAGTGAGCCTCCCAACTCCGCTCAGTCGGAGTTCATCAGCCCCACAAATGTGACAACAGAGACTTCGATTTAACAATCCACCTAAGCGTCGATCAGCTCTCTACGCATCCAACACACCACATTGAGGTCAACAACAACTGCTCCCGATGATCTCATGAGACCTTGATAATGTGGCACTCATGAGGGACCTTTGTAAGTCTGGAGGTTTCTATGAGAGGGTTGTCTATTATGTGTTTGTTTCACCCTCACTGCGTCTTAACAAGACACCAGTGAAACGACACGACAGAAGGCGTGACTGGGTCTATATGTGTGTCTATGTTGAATGAATTACCTGGTGGTTTCATACTGTCATCTTTAACTATGCTCCTTAATCTGTCCCAATGCACAGCCCTGTTTTAATACTCCCAGCAAAGTTAATGTTCGTCTCCTTTAAGGAGTTCATTTTCCACTATTTTGAGTGTTACAAAGCAAGTTCTTCTGTTTACATTGTATCCCCTTTTCTGCTCTTTTAGTGTGCTACCCCATCTGGCCCCCCACTCATAGTCGTCATGTTCTCCATTGCCTGTTTCTACATCTTGAAGCCATTTACTCCCATATTCTTTGATGTTTCTTCTGTTTGAGGCGTCATCACCTCCATGATGGGAGTGGGTGTTGACGCCAAATATCATCCCCCAAGACATAACTAACCTCTCACCATTACAATAAACAGGAGAAGTTAGCATTTTTTGGGGGGGTATGATTTTTTTATGGCCCAGTAACATTCTCACTCATCTTTTCCCGTTCCCTTCCGAGGATTATCCGTATCATGGTAGCATCCACATTAACCTGTTTGGCTGCAGGGGCAGTATTGAGTAGCATATAAATGTGCCCATTTCAAACGGCCTCGTACTCAATTGCTTGCTCGTACAATATGCATATTATTATTACTATTGGAGTAGAAAACCTCTCTAGTTCTAAAACCTTTGAATTATATATGTGGAGTCCCAAACAGAACTCATTGGCACCAAACTTCTGACCAGGAGTGGAAAGTCCTGAAACGAGGCTCTGTTCTATTCCTGCTATAAAGGGCCTATGATACGGATGAGTATGCATGCAACGTCATGACCATTCCCCTGGATGTCAAGCGGCGGTGAGAGAAAGAAATTTGTGTTTTCTTGGTCTGAAGTGGAATACAAGCTTCTTGTATGACGTTGTCCCCATTTCCGGTTTTCTTGGCTAGCGCGAGGTGTACTGGATTTGCTTCTGTTTTAGCTGCCTTTATAGGCGACTACTATCTCCGGCGTTGATTTTTTTGATACATGTGACCATATCATCGTAAGTATGTTTTTTCAATATAGTTTTAATCAGAATTATTGAATTTTTTCGGGAGTTTTGCCGTGTTCCTTTCTCTGGACTTTGTTGACCGATGAGAAGATTCCGTGCCACTTGCTAGTGTGCTTGCTAAATCGACGAGGGAAATTGGCCGTTCTAAACCCAAACAACGTTGTTCTTGACAAAGGACCCTTGTCCAACGTTCTGATGAAGATCGCAAAAGTAATAAACATTTTTATATGCTATTTCATATAGCTGTCTCGTACATGTGAAATTAGTCGTCGGGCGCCCCAACGTTTTTGGGTACTCTAGCTATACCGAGCTGGATGTCTAAAGGAAGTTTTATTTTTTAGAATTCTAACCTGCGATTTCTTAAGAACTAATGGATCTATCGTTTCCTATAAACTGTATTTTTTAGTATGTTTATGATAGCTTATTTGGTCGAATATGTGTGTCAGAAAAAGTGGTCAGAAAATATCCGGACTTTGTGGGAATAGTAGCTACTTAGCACAATGTGTACCCTGATTTCAGCTCTAAATATGCACATTTCCGAACAAAACAATAAGTGTATGTATACCCTGATGTTATAGGACTGTCATCTGAATGAGAATATCATGGTTAAGTCAAAAATTATATATTTTTACTGGTTTGTCTCACCGATCGCTAACTTTACTGCTGG